>NW_027210844.1:0-62500 GCF_029030835.1 Brachyistius frenatus | reverse complement strand
CGAGTTATTATCACTGAGTTATTGTTACTGAGTTATTGTTACTGAGTTATTATTACCGAGTTATTGTTACTGAGTTATTATTACCGAGTTATTGTTACTGAGTTATTATCACTGAGTTATTGTTACTGAGTTATTATTACCGAGTTATTGTTACTGAGTTATTATCACTGAGTTATTGTTACTGAGTTATTATCACTGAGTTATTGTTACTGAGTTATTATTACCGAGTTATTGTTACTGAGTTATTATCACTGAGTTATTATCACTGAGTTCATCTTCATCATCATCAGCGTCATCACCATCATCATCACCATCATCACCATCATTAGCATCTTCATCACCATTTTCATCTTCACCACACTAACAGAAAACACACAGGCGCTCCACAAAGTGGCTCAATAGTTCTCCTGAGTTAAAGCCCAACCTTTGGGGTCTCACACACACACACACACACACACACACACACACACACACACACACACACACACACACACACACACACACACACACACACACACACACTGATCAAAGGTACTGCAGTGTAAGGAAAGAAGAGCCTTTCTCCAAATGCTCGCGTTCTGCTGTTTTTCATCTGCTGGGCACCTGATCACGTGATCAGCTGATGCTGGGGCGACTGAATGATTGATGCCGCGCTGTGTGACCTCAGCAGTGCGTTTACAGCAGCCTGAAACACCGTTCATACACAGCTATGATCCAACTCACCACATACATGATGTTGAGCGCGCACAGGGAGTGTTTGGAGCAGGTGAATCCCGCGCACCCCATTTCGACGAGGAAATAGACAGGCCCCAGAAACCAGATAAATATCCAGAGATCAGCTGAGACGAGCAGCAGCCGTGGAGTCGCCGGGTGGAGGATGGTCGCTCTGACCTGCAGAGAACGGCTCCGAGGCTGCGTCGTTACAATTAATAACACGGGAACCGAAAGGAAGTCACACATTTAGCCTTCAAAATAAAGCCACTGTAAACCTGACAGACAGGGATGGAGCTCCCACTAACCACAGCCTGAGAGCTTACATACAGTAGCCTTTCTACTACACACATAAAAACATGCATTCACCCGCATTTACTCAGCAATCATCACAATATTCAAAAACAAAAACTAATTCGATTCAGTCATCAGTTTAATTCATGGAAACACTACAAATATCATCACTCCGTGCTTTTACTTTGAAGGCAAAATTCCGGTGTGAATGTGGTCGTGTAACTTGTCACCTGTTTAGCATCTCACACGGTAAGGGGCGGGGCACTAGAGCATCTGAGCTGCTAATTGGTTACAGAGAGGTCCTGTAATTTCCTCTTGAAATCTTCCAGAAAGAATGTGGTCAGTAGCACTTCCGGTCCCGCTGCACACCGACCTGGTGTCAGGTTAAAGTGGAAACACCGTCCGGTCCTCAGTGTGCTTACTGCTCATCTATTATTCAACACACACACACACACACACACACACACACACACACACACACACACACACACACACACACACACACACACACACACACACACACACACACACACACACACACACACATTGATGCTGTTGCTGCCTCTTCCTCTCATCAGAATTCATCGGGTCCAGCTGTCTGTGAATCCAACCAGGAATTCACTGCACAGGTCATTGTGCGATTCTGTGCTAGGTTATGTTTACAATAATACAACATATATATGTATGCCATATCATATTACTTATATATAGGTCGTATTATCAACTACTAATCTTAAGGCTGTGTATGTAAATGAGAGTGATACTGCTGGGCCAAACCAAAAGGTCACAGGAGGAGGTCTGCAACCTTTGGGGTCATATTCTGTTTCTCTTTGAGGTACTGTGTAAAACCAAAAGGTCACAGGAGGAGGTCTGCAACCTGTGGGGTCACATACTGTTGTTCTTTGAGGCATCAACAGGAACAAACGGCTGCGCGAGAACTCCAGGGGGTGCAGGAAGACAACCACCACCTCCACCAATCAACAAAGGACACATCAACACACATGACTTTTTGGTGTCTGGACTATAAGAAGACTGGGTCAGGGAGAATCAGAGATCAGACTTCGTGAACTGACACATACTCTGTTGTGGTCAGGGAAACATAGTCTGGACCCAGAGCTCTGTAAACTGATTATTCTGCTGCTGTTAAATAAATATCTTGAAGCCTGACATCTTCTCCTATTGACTCATTAAAGAACACGCAGGACTGGGGGCTGACACATGTTGGCCCAAGTCCAACATCATACATGTCCCCGGTATGCAACCTAACCAATTGGCTTCAGGGTTGTTGCCATGGTTATCCTTTATGCTTATTCACCGTGTATTAGTTTTTTCTCGTGTGACAGTTTGGTTTCTTTTGAAGGATTGAAGTGTTTGTGCTCGTCAGTGTTGAGCTCTACATGCGTTGGTATTTCATCTATCAGTAGATCTGAATTCAACATGTGGACAAAAACAACGCAATCATTCACATAGAAAACCAATTTATTCATAAAAAGATGGAGCATCGCCCGCCGATATTCACAGACGGTAATAACTAGGATGTGCAGATGTCCTGCTGATAGTGCTGCACTGTTACTGATGGGGTCTGTCTTCAGGTGGACCTCAGAGTCCCCTCTACATGTGGGACTCAGTCCTGGTCCACAGTCCTGAGGCTCACTGACGGGGTGGGGCTGCCTTCGAAGGGGGGGTTGTAGTCTGTAGTGGTCTGTGGTGGTCTGTGGCTGTCTGAGGTTGTTGTAGTAGTCTGTAGCAGTCTGTAGAGTTCTGTAGAGGGCTGTGCTGTCTGTGGTTGTTGTAATGGTCTGTGGCTGTCTGTGGTTGTTGTAGTGGTCTGCGGTGGTCTGAGGCTGTCTGTGGTCATTGTAGTGGTCTGTGGCAGTCTGTGGTTGTTGTGGTGGTCTGTGGCTGTCTGAGGTTGTTGTAATTGTCTGTGGTTGTAGTTGTCTGTGGCAGTCTGTAGTGGTCCGTGGCTTTCTGTGGTTGTTGTAGTGGTCTGTGGCAGTCTGTAGTGGTCTGTGGCTGTCTGTGGTTGTTGTAGTAGTCTGTGGCAGTCTGTAGTGGTCTCTGGTGGTCTGTGGCTGTCTGAGGTTGCTGTAGCGGTCTGTGGCAGTCTGTAGTGGTCTGTGGTGGTCTGTGGTTGTTGTAGTGGTCTGTGACAGTCTGTAGTGGTCTGTAGTGGTCTGTGGCAGTCTCTAGTGGTCTGTAGTGGTCTGTGGTGGTCTGTGGCAGTCTGTAGTGGTCTGTGGTTGTTGTAGTGGTCTGTGGCAGTCTGTGGTTGTTGTAGTGATCTGTGGCAGTCTGTAGGGGTCTGTGGTGGTCTATGGTTGGAGTGGCTCCACCTCAGCCCAAATACAATCTACACGTTATCTCTCTGCAGTGCTGTCCATCAGACTACAGGAAATCCTGGTCCTGGACTAGCCCTCCTCCCCCTCGGACTCGGACTCTGTGGACAGGATGAAAAGAAAGCATGAGTGACAGCTTCACCTGCTGGTGACACTGAAAATTACAATTCATCGTCTACAGAAAGCCTGTTGATGAGAAATACGTTTCTTACCAGAAAATAAACTCAAGGATGATAAAACAATCCCATCTGATCAGATCTGATCAGATTATATTAGATCCGATCCAATTAGATCAAATCAAATCAGATTTGATCAGATTGTATTAGATCAACTCAGATTATATTAGAATAGATCAGATTACATCAAATCAGATTACATCAGATTATGTTAGATCAACTCAGATTATATTAGAATAGATCAGATTACATCAAATCAGATTAGATTAGATTAGATCAGATTATTTCAAATCAGATCAAATCGGATTAGGTCAGATCACATCAGATCGGATTATATTTAATTAGATGGACTCTGGTCTGAGTAGTCCTGATGGGAGATGTTTGTTTCAGCTGCCGTCTGTGAGACCCAGAGAAGGTGGACAGATGTCTCTGCAGGTGTGGTTCTGAACCAGCATGGAGACCACCTCCTCCTGCAGGGACACAGCAACCCTTCCGGTCTGAGGAAGACCATCATCAGGTCTTCATCAGGACCAGGATCCAGAAGACCTGCAGGCTCTATGATGGAGCTTCATCACAGGACCTGGTCTCCAGCATCACTACCTGAACCAGCTCACCCAGTACAGAGTGAAGGGACAGCAGCCAATCAGGGCTCGGCATATGTGGCCACTCCTTCAAAATGAAAGTATCCAGGTGACGACCTCATGAAGCTGTTGTCAAAGTAAAATGTGGAGAATCTAACGTCTAAAATAGATTCTGCATTGTTTCTTTGTTTCACCATAAATCCATGTGTTACTTCACAGTTTTAATGTCAGTGTTGTTCTACCTGTGTCTGAAACTTTGACTGGAACTGTATTCACATTCACCCTTTAATAAAATATAGTTAAACATCTTTCTTTCTCCAAATCTTCTTCATGCATGAAGTAAATATTTCTGCAGTTGATATTATTCATCATAAAAAATATAAAAATGACATCCCAGAGTTGACCGTGTCCACTGAGCATTGTTGCAGTAAAAATAAGAAAAGGTGAAAGTGTGATTATTTTACCTTCTTCAGCGTTCTGGAGCCACTCAACAAACGTCTTCATCTGGTCCAGGAAGACACTTTTCCCTTTGGCAGCATGAGCATCTTTGTACCACTTCAGGATGGCCTCCTCACTCAAGACGTCAGCTGAGGGAGGAGAGAAACACATGCAGCGTCAAAGTTGTACTCATCGATACAAAAGACAGCACAAGGAAAGAACAAAGTAGAGATGAGATGTGACAGAAGATCGAGCTGATGTGTGAGACGCTGACCTTTGTAGAAGAGAACCACAATCTTGGAGAAGGACTTCATGAAGTGGATGTTGTCGTAGCAGTACTCCTGGATCTTCAGCAGCAGCACCAGCTCGGACTGACCCTGAGTGCTGAACACGGCCAGCAGGGGAGCGTAGTGCTGAGACACAGCGCACACACAGTCAGCACTTCCTCTTAATATGTTAATCCCAGGTTCAATATCAGGGCTAACAGGGCATCCAATGCAACAATGAACCAATGTGAGTATCACAGCACCACCACTGATGCTCACATTAATGACATGCTTTTACCAGAAATACTAAATACTAAAACCAATGCAAAGTAAAACACTGACGTGATGCTAATATAAAAACAGGATTCCTATTCTGGAAATATAGAAAACAATTCAAGACATGAATTTAAGTCCAACATTTTCAACCCTGTTTTGAAAAAAGTTGGGATGCTGTGTAAATTGTAAATAAAAATAGAATTCAATAATTTTCAAATCACATAATTGAAAATAGACCAAAGGCAACATATAAAATGTTGAAACTGAGAAATGTTATTGTTTTATGAAAAATATGTGCTTATTTTGAATTTGATGGCAGCAACACGTCTCAAAAAAGTTGGTCAAGAAGGCCAGCTAAAGACACCTGATCAACATCTCACAACTAATTAGGTTACCATGGCAACAGACCAGGAACATGATTGGGTATAAATAGATCATTTCAGAGAGGCAGAGTCTCTCAGCAGTGAAGATGGGGAGAGGTTCACCACTCTGTGAAAGACTTTGTGGAAAAATAGTTCAACAATCTAAGAATAATGTTCCTCAACGTAAAACTACAAAGAATTAGTGGATTTCATCGTCTACGGTTCATAATATCATTAAAAGATTCAGAGAATCTGGAGAAATCTCTGAACACAAGGAACAAGGCTGGAAACCAATATTGGATGGTGGTGATCTTCAGGCCTTCAGGCAGCACTGCATTAAAAACACACTATTCTGGAGTGGAAATCACTGCATGGGCTCAGGAACACTTGTGAAAACCATCGTCTGTGAACACAGTTCATCGCTGCGTCCACAAATGCAGGTTAAAACTCTCCAAAGAAGAAACCAGATAGAAACATGATCAGAAACACCGCCGCCTTCTCTGGACCGAGATCATTGAAGATGGACGGAGGTGAAGTGGACAACTGTCCTGAGGTCTGATGGATCATGTGGTGGCGGGGTGTGGTTAGCTCAGCTGCAGGGGGTAGAGAGTGGGAGGAGTGGTTCAGGGAACGGTGCCGGGCAGGTGTAATGAGCACAGCTGAGCCGAATAGGGACTGATGAGCTCTCCCCTATAAAGGGAGCAGGGAGAAGGAGGAAGAGGAGGAGCGGTTGCACGGAGACATTGGTGTATGGGCAGGGCAAATAAAGGCATTTTACACCCGAACGTACGACTGAGCGTGTCATCTGTGTCCTGTGCGTGTTATCTTGCTGGTAGCACCAGCAAGGTTGGTGCTACCGGGTCTCACCAACCTTGCTACAGATCACAATCTGAGATTCTTTTTTAACATGACCTCCATGTGTTTGTGGTGTCTGCTGCTGTTGTTGTGAACACTGTTACAGGTTTTTCTGAACATTGTGAACTGTTGTGAGTTGAGCTGCTGAGGATCACCTGTGTGACCCACCTTCAGGTGTTTGAGAGCCTGATCTGTGACCAGCTCCTCCTTCTTGTTCCACTCCACCAGGTTCATCAGGCACGTCCACAACAAGCCAATCACAGCCTGCTCCTGCAGCGCCGTCCTCTTCATCTCCTCCTTCACATACACCACCATCTGCACACACACACACACATACACATTAGATCCTGTCCCACCCTCTGAGGACAGGACTGTCTCTGACATGGTCCTGGTGCGTCCTGGTGCGTCCTCACCTCTCTGATGGGACACTGCTGGGACAGGCGCTCCTGCATCTCTCTCTGCAACTCTTTGCGGGTTCCCAGACTCTGCTGCACTCGCAGGAAGTCAGACAGCTCCTTGAGTCCTGCTTCAGTGAAGTATTTGGAGAAATGCTCCACGTTCTGCTTGTTGGCAGGAAACAGCTCCTGAGGTCACATGGAACCAAACAACAGATCTTTAACAGAGGACTCACATCGACTGCTTCAGGACTCAGACACCAGGCAGAGGTATGTTCAGGACATTATTGTGTTACTGTTCTCTGAACGTCAGGTAGGAAACCACGTCAGATATCATTAGCATCGGGAGTGACCTGTGAATATGAATGTCTGCCGGATAAGCAACAACGCTCTGATAAACAACAAGATGATGTCACAACTATGAACCAAAACAGGTGGATTTATGGGAAATAAAAACTGAATTGTTAAATTCCCCAAAGTATCCACCTCCCCAGTGGTTGGAGGATGCTCCTTTAAGTATTGTGATGATAGTCATATTGAGAAGATGTCACTTCAACAGGCTATTTATCTGGTATCCATAGCAACAGGCTCCCAGAGTATGTAAGTATCTCTGTAATGAGAGATGCGGCTGGTTGTCTTTATTGTGACACCGCTGCACACATGAACATTTTTTTAAATTAATTTTTTTATTTCACTTTATTAATCCCCGAGGGGAAATGTCTTCACTACAGCAGGGGGGCTCTCAGGGGGGAGATGCTGCAGCAGGCTGCCACTAGCGCGGCGCCAGGTAACCTGACCTGAGGTGCATGTTGTTGGATGATGGGAGGAAGCTGGAGAACCCGGAGAGAACCCACGCAAGCACAGGGAGAACATGCAAACTCCACACAGAAAGGCCCAGGACCGGATTCGAACCTGGAACCTTTTTGCTGTGAGGTGACAGTGCTAACCACTGCACCACCGTGCCGCCCATGGTGTCCTCCTGAACGTCAGCAGTCTGGTTTATATTCAGAAATATGAAACTGAGGGTCGACAGGTGGACACAGTCACCATGGAAACTCTGCTGATACTCTGCATGTCGTTCTGCACTGTGCTCTTCCTGTTTACTGTTTCTACAGATGTGTACTCTGGTCCATCTCTTGTTAAAGCATCTGTTGAACCTGTTCTTTCTTACCAGAAGTCTTTTATCCAGGTTCGCCTTTCTCAAAGATGAGGTCACTGAGTTAGCATCTTTCTCTGAGATCCACGCTTTGAACATCTTTACAGCAAACGATGCAGAGATCCCTGAAAAAACAAACCACCATGAAAACAGTTTTCCTTGTTATTGAGTGAGAATATTTCTTTGATGAACAGAAATACAAAAATCTGTAATGTTAATGTCATTGTTACTATTTTTGTTATTTATTGCAGTTTTGATCTACCAACATAACACTTCCTGCAAATGCTACACAATAAAAGGCTGCCAGGAAATGGAGTGATTGTCCCAAATGAGCTGCTTTTAATATGAAATAACTCTTTAGGAAATAGATGCAGTTTCTGATTTTAATATTGAGCTGCAGAGCGGTGAGTATGACGTGACTCTGTGATACTATTGTGTGAATTTAAGCTGTTGAAATGTACACAATGCTGACTTTATCAAGACAACATATAAACTCCAGAATGCATCAACTCAGTGGCCCTGCTCACACCTGTTCACACCTGTTTACACTGCTTGTGAATGGATCTCTCATCTCTGCTCTATATGCAAAGGAACATGTACATCAAGTCAACAAACAATTAAATAAACATGTAAAACACGTTCGCAGAATGGATCCGATCACGTCAGTTCAGAATCAGACTACTGAATTATTCCAGCAGGTCTGAGAGGGTCGGGCTCTGCGCTGCAGTGGATCAGTGAACTGTGTGAGGGGGCGGGGGTCTTCCACAGCTGTGGGTCTGATGTGTGTCAGAAATTAAAAACCTGAACCCAGAGGAGTCTTTGGTGAAACCAGCGTCAGGTAGACAGCCTGAATTTGTCTTCAGGAAACAGCTGCAGGGCAGGACAGCTGTCAATCACACAGAACACCTGCTCTATTGGAGATTATTTCTATTGATTATCAGAGGACATCAGCCGAGTGGGCGGTCCTTCAGTGTGGTTCACATTCACACTGATAAAAGATTGAGAGCATGAGTCCCAGACCACCTCCCAATGAGCAGGCTGAATCACTGCGTTTTGTGTGTAGTTAGAGCTGATCACTTGTGATGGGAAGATCAGGACAGATGTTACTGCCGGGTGTGAACAGCTCCACAGTCTTAATGTGGTGAGAATGAATAAACAAGAGAAATGTAAATAAGAGTAAACTACACGTCTGACATGTAAAGTCCTGTCACATTTAGGTCTGCCAACCTTTCCAGTTGAGGTAAAAGTGGGAAGGTCTCAACAATCAGAGAATTTATGACCTTGTTTCTTGTCTTCATCCTTCTACTCAGCATTGCCCTTCTGATCTGAAAAGACTTTAACTTTAACTGCACACATCCTCCGCCTCCACTGCTCGGACCTGCTGTCAAACAGCGTCCTCTCACCTTCTTTGACCACGCTGTCGTTGAACAGGCTGGTGATGATGGGAGCTGGCAGAGTGCTGTTAGCCAGCAGGATGCCGGTCAGCTTGGCGAGTTTGGTCTGCTCGGACTCACTGAAGCCCTTCAGGAAGAGTAGCAGCTACACAAACCAAGAGACGCACACTGTCACACCGTGATGTTGTGACTGCAGTTCACACAATACTGCATAGATGAAATCCACTACATGTCAACAAAAGCATTCATACATGTTTTCTGTCTTTTCAGGCCCCAAATCATATGAATTAGACTTAATGATGCAGTTTTTTATTTTCTGTTACGATCACCTCTCCAGCAGTGATCACTAGTGACCGTCAGGGGCAGAATAACTAGTTCTGCTATTTACTATTAAATATTAATAATGAATTATACACCGTTACAGTTAGGAACATTATGTAATTTGTCTTGCTTATTTGTTTGTTTATAAAATCAATAATAACAAAGTCTGTTCATTTGGTAAATAAGTACAAATTCAAGAGAAGATTTTTTGATGGTGAGTCATGTTTTGTACTTTGTACCCACATAATAAAATGTGTTTGGTCCCCACATGGCTCAGCTCCCATGATGCCTTTTGGTTTCCTGTTTCCTGTGTAATATTTTTTATATTCATATTTTCAAGGCTCATTCTTCCTGCAGAATAACTTCTATACTTAGTATACACTTACAGCAGCTGATAATACAAGGACAGCCATAATTCCTGTTTTACTCTTCCTCCCTGTGTCTTGATCTTCTTCACTTCCTGCTCTTGCATGATCGTCTGTTAAACATACTGGTGAGTTTCTACTGTCCTTGACCAGTGTGTGGAAACTGTGTGCAGGTGTACCTCAGAGAACTGGTTTAAAGCACCAAATATTGATTTCATATAGATTATTTTCTGCACTTTGTATGAAGCGAACTAAAGCAGCTCTCTTTATTTGAACTGTCTGCAGTACTGCACAGTACTGTCCAGTCTGTCATGCAGTATGATGAAGCTTTCACCTTTTTGATTTCCTCTTCAAAGGCCTTCTCCAAATATTTGTATCTTCTGATGAGCTTACTGAAAACCTGCAACCACAAAGTAGACAGTGACATCATGAGACATCATCAGTGAGGTAACAACTAGTAAATGAAGTTATATGAAGTGAAAAGAAGCCTGTCCTCCGTCCTGTTGATAGTCGGTACGAAGGTGAAGGTACCTGAGCATGGAGGCGCAGAGCAGCATGGCTCTCCTCCGCGGTGAACACACAGTGTGCCGTCACCTTGGTCTTGTCTCCCTCATCGATACGAGTCCCTCCAGGAGCTGAGGAGGAAGAGGAGCTTTAAAAGTGGAGCTTTTGGACCTCTTATTGAAATGGCCGGATACACCAGCCGTCCATGTGATGTGGTCACCAAGCTGACTATAGTCAGAACATCATGATGCTAAAATGTTTGACCTTTTTTAAAACAACAACCGATGTGCCATCAGCCATCTTCTGCATCACAATCAGCCCCAGGCAGCACAGCTGTTAAAGACACTCACTTATGATGTCCACACTCAGACGGAGGCACACACCACCACTGGCCTGGCACACCAGCAGCTCCTTCCTTCTGAGCTACAGTCACTGCATCTGTCAGCACACCTTTGCAGGAGGTCCTGTGTTCACAGACCCAACGTTGTACTGCACTACTCTGCCTCTCAGTTCACTTTACTGACATCACATCCAGCTAGAGACTCTTTGTAGAGAACAGTTCAGTGAGGGGAACTGCTCCTTTCTACTTCCAAGGATTACTCAAGTGCGGCGGCACAGCGAGAGACTGAAAACTCTCTGGAAACCTCAAACCACTCGAAGGGTTAATCAATTATCAGACAAACGATGGACCAACAGACTGAACGCACTTGTTCACACCTTTACCATGTGTCTCTAGTTGTGATTAGATCTCACTGTCCTGTTCTATATGCAAATAAACATGAGCCTTGTGTGAACACGTACAGAAACACGTGGAGAGAGGAAACAGAGCAACAGGCCTTAAACCAAAAGATTCCTCTCTGCAGCCTCATTTTAATGTGCTGTCAATCAACCTTCTGAAGACACATCTGTAGGTTTTGATTCCAATTATTCTACCAAAGGATAATTGTACCTGAGCCAAACTGTTCTCTACACAGAAATACATTTTATCATTCAATAGCCCAGCTGGACTTTTTTTTATTTCAACTCTGTAGTGAAGCGCAAAAGGTTTTCAACAAGTGAAAACAAATATTGTTTATTGTCAATTGTCTTTGTGTGTCTCTCTGTGTGTCTCTGTCTCTGTGTGTGTGTGTGTCTCTGTCTGTGAGTCTGTATGTCTGTGTGTCTCTGTCTCTATGTGTGTGTGTGTGTGTGTGTGTGTGTGTGTGTGTGTGTGTGTGTGTGTGTGTGTGTGTGTGTGTGTGTGTGTCTGGAGCTGACACTTCAGTCTCCAGCTGAGAGCTCCTTTCTGGTTCTGTAGGAACAACATGACTCAGGAAAGTTTCAGAGGACAAACTGATTTATGATTCTGTGTTAAACTCTGAATGACGTAAACCTGAAGAGCTTCAGTCTGTCTCCACGATGTCTCTGAGGTTTTTAGGATTGTTCATCAAATGTTTGATTCTTCAGCTGCTTTTCTCAAAACTTCTGATGCAAGTTTTGTTGAATTTATGGGAATCAGCAAAAAATGTAAGTCGAGGAAACAAATACAGATTAATGTGACATGTGGTGACTTCCTGTGATGACATCACAGATATATTTCATGAACCTAAAGAACCATGGGGCTCATGGAGAGTGATGCAGCGTTACAGAACAGTCTGAGTGGAACGTAGAACATCAGCGCCACCTGCTGGAACAACAAGACGTTTAAATACTTAAATGAATCAGATTCATTCAGCACAGAAACAAGTGCAGCATATATATATACAGTGAACCCTCCTTTATCGCGGGGGTTACGTTTCAAATAGAAACCGTGATAGGCGAAATCCGTGAAGTAGTAACCTTTATTTTACAATTGAAATAGATAGAACTGGACATTAAATATATCTACGTTACATATAGTCCTAATGTGATTTCAATGCACGATGCAAATCCGTGAAGCAGCGAGACCGTGAAAGGTGAACCGCGTTATAGCGAGGGTTCACTGTATATAAATGTATATAAAACTCAGTCCTTCGACACATGCTGTGTGATTAGACTGCCTCTCATGATAAGACCACATTTCTTACTGCTGGTGTAATAAAAGCCTTCTTTGACTGATGTGAGGATGAAGTGCCTGCCTGATGGGGAGGTTTATCCTCTACAATGGTGTTTCAGGAACTAAACAAACACTAGCGACTTTAAGATGAATGTATAGACAGTGACCCAGCTGCAGACTGTCTGAAGCTCAGTGAGCAGATTTCTTTGATTAGTGAGGATCAGTGAGGTAATCTGACAGCAGTGATCTGTTTGTCCTTGTCTGCAGTCCTGATGATGAAGCTGCCTCCACCACTCCCTGTTAGTACAAAACAACTTTATATGATAACATTTGGAGCTGTTTAAAATCACTGTCTATCATTTCATCACAGGTGTGAGGATTTCTATCCTCATGTTTCCATTAAATTGGATCTCCTTTAAGTCCATACTTCCTGGTTAATAATGTCAGCCTGAAGCTCTCCAATCATCTTCCTCCAGTTAAACACATCACAATGACACAGTCTGCTGTAGAAGAAACACGTCTTACCAAAGGAAAACATGGTTCAGTGCAGCGTGACACTCACCGAGCATGCTCCCTGCGATGAGGATGTCAAACAGAGTTTCAGCATAGCGTCTGTAGTCCAGTCGGGATCCTGTGACATCTAGAAACTTGGAGACAGCTTCCAGGTCTCCGCCTGCTTCACTGAGTCCGGCCACGATGGCGTCCCGGAAAACTGTGGGTTCGAACTTCTCCTTTTCATCTGAGACAGCAGAGACATGTGTCGGTGTTTAAGGTCACGTTACCATGTTTCATGTTATCACTCCTTTTCCAGTCAGTTCATTATGAACAGTTGTAGTTCAGACAGCTGAGGAGACACGAGATCATTTCAACGTGGGATAATTCAAAGTGATGAACTCACACAGTCAGAAGAGGAGAATTGAAACAGTTGCTACTCTTCACACAACAAACTAGCAAACACTGAACCTCCGACTGCAGTGCTGCAACACAACCATTTATAATCCAAATAACAGATCTGAACAAATCTGTCTGCTGTCTGTCTGTCTGTCTGTCAGTGTGGGCGTGGCCTGTTCTCCTCAGAGTTTCTAACTAAAGATTTCTAGTCACCAGTGAGTTTAGATTTATTAAATCTCTCAGAGAGACTGAGATTAAAGAAGGAACAGAAACTTGATGTGGTCCACCATGTTGCTAGGTAACACATCATTTTAAAAGACGTGATGGGCTGGTCAAAAAAATGCACTCTACTGCTATGTTCCAGATGTTGTACTTGAGTTCCAGATGTTGTACTTGTGTTCCAGATGTTGTACTTGAGTTCCAGATGTTGTACTTGAGTTCCAGATGTTGTACTTGTGTTCCAGATATTGTTCTTGTGTTCCAGATGTTGTACTTGAGTTCCAGATGTTGTACTTGAGTTCCAGATGTTGTACTTGTGTTCCAGATATTGTTCTTGTGTTCCAGATGTTGTACTTGAGTTCCAGATGTTGTACTTGTGTTCCAGATATTGTTCTTGTGTTCCAGATGTTGTACTTGTGTTCCAGATGTTGCACTTGTGTTCCAGATGTTCTGCTTGTGTTCCAGATGTTGTACTTGTGTTCCAGAAACATCAGTTCACTATAAGTACCAGGATGAACACTTTCCACCCTAAACGGTCGCCATCTTGGCTCCGTAGAGGAAGGGGCGGGGCCACCGACGTAAAGACATTGTAAATTAAGGTGTCTGAGGAAGCTGCAGCTGTTCCTGAACACCTCACAAAAGTGTGTGTTGTTTTTTACTGCTGCTGCTGGACAGAAGAATCAGTGTGTTTATTGAGTGTATTGAGGACACAAAAACACGTTGATTTCTGGGTAAAATAATTAAAGCTGCAGACATGTTGGAGGGTGGTGTTCACATGATGAGGTCATTTCCTGTCAGTGCAGAACAGCCGTGATTTGAAACAACACGAGTCTGTTGAAACTCAAGTACAACACAGTAAGAGTCCGAACATGGAAGAGTATCTGTTAGTGTACTGAGGGAAGGACAACATCTGGAACATAAGTACAACATCTGGAACACAGCATTAGTGATAAAGGACACTCCGGTGGAGATGAAATTAACTGCGTCCTAATATGAGGCTGTGAAAGTTGTTTGTGAGGTTGTAACAAACTTGAGTCTTCATAACTGCTGCACGTCACATTTTTACAGTTTCCAAATATCTCAGGGCTGTGATCAGTTTCATCTCTGTATTATTGTAATACTGTATTATTGTATTATTCTGTTATTGTATTATTGTATTACTGTATTATTGTATTATTGTATTATTCTGTTATTGTATTACTGTATTATTGTATTATTTTGTTAATGTATTATTGTATTACTGTATTATTGTGTTATACTATTATTGTATTACTGTATTATTGTGTTATTGTATTATTGTGTTATTGTATTACTGTATTATTGTGTTATTGTATTACTGTATTATTGTGTTATTGTATTATTGTATTACTGTATTATTATTGTATTATTTTGTTATTGTATTACTGTATTATTGTGTTATACTATTATTGTATTACTGTATTATTGTGTTATTGTATTATTGTGTTATTGTATTACTGTATTATTGTGTTATTGTATTATTTTGTTATTGTATTATTGTATTACTGTATTATTGTGTTATTGTATTATTTTGTTATTGTATTATTGTATTACTGTATTATTGTATTATTGTGTTATTGTATTACTGTATTATTGTGTTATTGTATTATTGTATTACTGTATTATTGTGTTATTGTATTACTGTATTATTGCATTATTGTGTTATTATATTATTGTATTACTGTATGATTGTATTATTGTATTATTGTGTTATTGTATTACTGTATTATTGTATTATTGTATTATTGTATTATTGCATTATTGTTTTACTGTATTATTGACAGATAACTTTGCTGAGGTGGTCATACTAATATTGTAGTTCACTCTTTGAATCACTTTAATATTTGTAAAGCTTTGGTCAAACAGGTCATTGCTGCCTTGGAGCTCAGACAAGGCTCACAGATACCATGAAACAATAATAGTTTTAGGCACTTACCCCTTTTCCTGGTCTTAAACCTCTGGCCTGTGAGCACTGGCTTCTGCTGCTTACCGGTATTCATACAAGTCCTAAAAGCAGCAACACAAACAGACAGGCAGTGATTGTCCAGTTGTAAATGCAGGTATATCGTGTTCACACAAAGAAACCTATTTTTTGTGTCTTTTGTGTGTCACACACCGCTCTCCAAAATCACTAAACACCAGTCATGTACAACCCTGTTTCTGAAAAAGTTGGGACGCTGGGTAAAAGGTAAATAAAAACAATGCAATGATTTGTAAAGCACATAAACCCATATTTAATTGAAAAGAGACCAAAGACGACATCAAATTTTGAAACTGAGAAATATTATTGTTTTATGAAATATATATGCTCAGTTTGAATTTGATGGCAGCAACATGTCTCAAAGAAGTTGGGACAGGATCAACAAAAGACTGGAAAAGATTGTGTAACACACAAAAAACAAACACCTGTATTTTTATATTCAGGTATTTAATAAAGTATAAATCTTTTATAAAGTATAAAACCTGTATGTACGGTTATGAAACTATTTATAAAGTATATAACGTATACTTTATATACTTCCCACAACTAATCAGGTTACCATGGCAACAGATCAGGAACATGAGGGGTATAAAAAGAGTTCAGTGAGGCAGAGTCTCTCAGCAGTGAAGATGGAGAGAGGTTCACCACTCAAAGACTGTGTGGGAAAATAGTGCAACAATCTAAGAATAATGTTCCTCAACGTAAAACTACAAAGAATTAGTGGATTTCATCGTCTACGGTTCATAATATCATTAAAAGATTCAGAGAATCTGGAGAAATCTCTGAACACAAGGAACAAGGCTGGAAACCAATATTGGATGGTGGTGATCTTCGGCTCTTCAGGCAGCACTGCATTAAAAACAAACTATTCTGGAGTGGAAATCACTGCATGGGCTCAGGAACACTTGTGAAAACCATCGTCTGTGAACACAGTTCATCGCTGCGTCCACAAATGCAGGTTAAAACTCTCCAAAGAAGAAACCAGATAGAAACATGATCAGAAACACCGCCGCCTTCTCTGGACCGAGATCATTGAAGATGGACTGAGGTGAAGTGGAGAACTGTCCTGAGGTCTGATGGATCACAATCTGAGATTCTGTTTGGAAATCATGGACGCTGCATCCTCCAAGTTAAAGAGGAGAGGGACCATCCAGCTTGTTATCAGCGCTCAGTTCAAAAGCCAGCATCTGTGATGGTACAGTTAGTGCACATGACATGGGTAGTTTGAACATCTGGAAGGAAGCATTAATGCTGAATGAGATATTCAGGTTTTGGAGCAACATATGCTGCCATCCAGACAACGTCTCTTTCAGGGAAGGTCTTGTTTATTTCAGCAGAACAACGTCCAACTACATTCTGCACGTATTCCAACAGCATGGCTCTGTAGTAGAAGAGTCCGCTGATAAACTGACCTCCTGCAGTCCAGATCTGTCAATCATTGAAAACATCTGGAGCATCAGGACATGAAAAATACAACCAAGGAGACCCTGAACTGTTGAGCAGCTGAAATCCTATATCAGGCAAGAATGGGACCATATTTCACTTTCAAAACTCCAGAAACTGGTCTCCTCAGTTCCCAAACGTTTACAGAGTCTTTTTAAAAGAAGAGGTGATGCTACACAGTGGTGAACATGATCCTATCACAACTTTTTAGAGACGTGTTGCTGCCTTCAATTTCAAAATGAGTATATATTTGTTGTTGTTTATGGTTTAAGCAATTACATGTGTTTACATGATTTACAAATCATTTCACTTTGTTTTTATTTACATTCTACACAGAGTCCCAACTTTTTTGGAAACAGGTTTGTCGTATTAATGCTGTGAGCAGTTTGTGAACCTCTGCACTAAAATTTATATCAAACATATGAAAGGTTATCTGAGCACAGCAGGGGTCTGAGGGCCGGAGGGTTCAGCTCTGCTGCAGCAGGCGGCGGGTGGATGTCTGAGTACAGGTGGAGGTTGATAGAGGATGTCCTGAGAGCAGCAGTGAACTCTGCTGGTGTGAACTCATGTTGAGTGAAGCCTTATTCATCACTCCACCTGATGAATGTGAGAGATTTCTCTGGGCTCCTGATTTTAACTTCAAAAAAGCAGCTTTGGAAATGTCATTTCTTTTGCTTCACAAATCATGTTTTAGTTTCAGACCTTTCAATTCAAGAGGGATGACAAAGAAATCTGAAGAGCAAATAAATAAGTGCCAATTTGGCATATTGATTATGATTTTGATAACGTAACTGATGTTCAGGGTAAAGAGAGAGTTACCAGCTGAGCTACATGAGGACTAGTACATCCTGCTAACTGTGCAGACACTGTGTTGTACTACTGAACATCTGTATTAACGACCCAGTGGTGGTTCAAACAGACGATGACAGAGTACTGATGTGTGTCTGACACTAAAACAAACCCCACGTAAAAGGGATTCAATTTAAACTGAAAATTTACATCTGAACCACTTTTGACAAAATAAATATACAAATTTTACCACCCAGAGGACTTTAAAGTGATCTCATTTATGATCCATGGTTAGTGAGGCCACCTCTCTGAGTGTTTCATCTGTCAGCTACATACAACCTCACCTTCAACACAAACTTAGTTCACATCCATGAAGAATAAAATCAGACTTCACGTTCAGTATATGTAAATGTAGTCCGAGTCTGAGTCAGATCTAACCATCAGCAAACTCTGCTGTCATCTTCAGTACATTCAGGATTTTTATGTGTACAGTGAAGATATGTTTCCAGTGGAAAATGAAGAGCAGTGTCCCTCTCCTGCACGCAGTCAGCGCAGCCTGAAGACTCGCCTCCTCCAGGTGAGACGTTCAGGTCACCACCTGTAGCTCCTCTGATCTGAAAACTGCACTCCTGTTTCCATTTAAAAACTAAGGAAGGACTGAACTAAAGAAATCGAGTGTTATAAAGTTGACATAACACCAAAATCCTGATGTGCTCAGCTCCCCCTCCGGAGTATTTCTAATAAGAAGATGAAATCCCATGCTTACCAGCAGTGATGTCCTCGCTGCCTGTGAGTGAGTTAGAGAGCACCGACTGCTGAGTGTCGTCTGTCTGCCAACCTTTCACTCTGCTCTAAATATAGTGGGCTCATCCCTGCAAAGTAAACCTGCTTCATAATCAGGCTGCACGGCTCGTATTACTCCGGAAGAGTCCAGCTCAGCGTGTCTTCACCACGTCACTCATTCACTCAGACTGTTTATATCTTTTTAAGAAGCACAACACACACGAGAGCCAGAAAAACAGTCAGTTCAATTTAATCAGAGTTCAGTGTTACCGAATGGGTCACAGATTACAGCACCTTCTAATCTAGTCCCTGCTGTCTGTCTGTCTGTCTGATGGTCTGTCTTCTGTCTGTCTGTCTGCCTGCCTGTCTGACTGCTGTCTTCTGTCTGTCGGTCTGTCTGCCTGCCTGTCTATATGTCTGTTGGTCTGTCTGCTGTTAGTCTGTCTGTCTGAGTCTGTCTTTCTGTAGGTCTGTGTCTGTCTGCCTGTCTGTCTGTCTCTCTGAGTCTGTCTGTCTGTCTGTCTGAGTCTGTCTGTCTTTCTGCTGTCTGTGTGTCTGTCTGCTGTCTGAGTCTGTCTATGCGGTCAGTCTGTCTGTCTGAGTCTGTCTTTCTGTCTGCTGTCTTTCTGAGTCTGTTTGTCTGTCTGTTGTTTGTCTGCTGTGTGCCTGTCTGTCTGTCTGATTCTTTCTCTGAGTCTGTCTCTCTGAGTCTGTCTATCTGCTGTCTGACTGTCTGTCTGATTCTGTCTCTGAGTCTGTCTGTCTGTGTGTCTCTGTGTGCCTATCTGTCTGTCTGCTGTCTGTCTGAGTCTGTCTCTCTATCTGCTGTCTGTCTGTCTGTCTGTCTGTCTGTCTGTCTGTCTGTCTCTCACTCACTCCTCATAGATTTTATGTGTTAAATGGATGCTCTGTTGTCAGGACTGTGGATCAAACTACAGATCAAACAGGTTTATAATCAGCAGAGACCATTGAGACCTGCTGCATCAGCATCACTGAGACCTGCTGCATCATTGAGACCTGCTGCATCACTGACCTGCTGCATCATTGAGACCTGCTGCATCACTGAGACCTGCTGCATCACTGAGACCTGCTGCATCACTGACCTGCTGCATCACTGAGACCTGCTGCATCACTGACCTGCTGCATCACTGACCTGCTGCATCACTGAGACCTGCTGCATCACTGACCTGCTGCATCACTGACCTGCTGCATCACTGAGACCTGCTGCATCACTGACCTGCTGCATCACTGACCTGCTGCATCACTGAGACCTGCTGCATCACTGAAACCTGCTGCATCACTGACCTGCTGCATCACTGAGTCCACTATGACCAGCTGCTACTTAGATTAAAAGGGAATTGAATTGTTTGTCCTGACTCTATGATAAATTATATGTATTTAGGACTTTAAAGAAATCTTCATGTGTTCACATTTTGAAAGAACACAAAGTTTTTGCCATGATAACAGACAATGCTTCATATCTGGATGTTGCTTCAAAGAAGCTCCAGATTGTATAAACTGGGTGTTCCACACACATGTTGAGCCTGACACGCAGATGATCTCTACAATCAGAACAGTTGACATTAGAGTCACACGTTCAGGTTGTGACCACATGTGGAAGATGATCACAGTCTGCTGCTCCTCTGTGACGGAGCTGCATTCAGAATGATGGGAGAGACATGAAGTCAGAGGTGCAGATATCACCGTCCTGGGAGATGAACATGTCAGATGAGGATGAACACCTCACACAAATTGTTCCCACATACAGCTTATTCAGTTCCCCCAATCGCGTAGTTTCTGTTCTTTCTTTTCCAGATGTCCCATCATGGAGCTGCATGTCTCTGCTCTGTGATTGTCGTCTCCACCAACAGTTCTTCTCTTGTATCTCTATTCTGTCCTTTTCTCTCTCTGCTCTCCTCTCACCCCAACCGGTCCAGGTAGATGTTCTCCACCTCTGAGTCTGGTTCTGTCGGAGGTTTCTTCCTGTTCAGAGGGAGTTTTTCTTCCCTCTGTTGGAGGTTTTTCCCTCCTAGCTTGTGTGGGAATTGTTGAATTGTTGGGTTTCTCTGTATAATGTTGTAAAGTCTTGCTGTAAGGACTTTAATGTGTTAAGTGCCATGAAATAACCTGTGTTGTGATTTGGCGCTATATAAATAAAATTGAATTGAATTGAATACAGCTCCTATAATGTTCCTGCTAGAATGAATCAAGTATTTATTTATCTAGAGTCAAATGTTTCAGTCAAACAACTTGAAGAACATACAGTACATCTTCTACTGCAGCCGGACAGAGGCTAGATGGATGAACACAGTGTAAAATCATAGAGAACATTTCAGTGATGAGTCCTTTAATATCCACGAACATAATGTAGTAACTCACACCTCAGCCATGTCCTCTCTCACATACAAGTGTGTGTGTGGGTGTAAGGTGGTGGTGGTGGTGTGTGGGTGTGTGTGTGTAGGGGGGGTGTGGGAGTTATAAATAAATAACCTTTCCATTATCAAGTTGTGGAAAAGAAAAACAGGGAGTTAAAGTTGTGTGAAAGTCAATGTGTGTTTTAACGAATATAACCAGTAGAAGGAAGATGAGCCTCTGAGACGACGTCTGAGCTCTGATTTGATCTATAAAAGATGGACGGGTCAGTGGTGTTGACAATCACTGAGACAGTCAGGATACGACAGATTAATAACTGTGTTCAGCTTTAAGTCTTTGTCTGACACAAAGTCCAGAGGAACAACATGAACCACAACACTCAGTTGTTCCAGTGGGCTCAATGAAGACGACCAGGAGGACAAAGACACAACGCTTCTGGAAGGACGTCCTCTGGACACTAGACCGAACTGGATCTTTTTGTTAACTCCCATCAGCTCTGAGTTCACAGAGGAAAAGATGAAGTTCTCCAAGAACAGAACATAACATCATACCTGCTGAGGAATATGGAGGAAGTTGGGTTCTGTTTCTATGGAACATGGGGGAGGTTGGGTTCTGGTTCTGTAGAACATGGAGGAGGTTGGGTTCTGTTTCTGTGGAACGTGGAAGAAGTTAGGTTCTGTTTCTGTGGAGCATGGAGGAGATTGGGTTCTGTTTCTATGGAACATGGAGGAGGTTGGGTTCTGTTTCTGTAGAACATGGAGGAGGTTGGGTTCTGCTTCTATGGAAAATGGATGAGGTTGGGTTCTGTTTCTATGGAACATGGAGGAAGTTGGGTTCTGTTTCTATGGAACATGGAGGAGGTTGGGTTCTGTTTCTGTTAAAAATGGAGGAAGTTGGGTTCTGTTTCTGTGGAACATGGAGGAGATTGGGTTCTGGTTCTGTTGAACATGGGGGAGGTTGGGTTCTGTTTCTATGGAACATGGGGGAGGTTGGGTTCTGTTTCTGTAGAACATGGAAGAGGTTGGGTTCTGTTTCTGTGGAACGTGGAATAAGTTGTGTTCTGTTTCTGTGGAACATGGAGGAGATTGGGTTCTGTTTCTATGGAACATGGAGGAGGTTGGGTTCTGTTTCTATGGAACATGGACGAGGTTGGGTTCTGTTTCTATGGAACATGGAGGAGGTTGGGTTCTGTTTCTGTAGAACATGGAGGAGGTTGGGTTCTGTTTCTATGGAACATGGAGGAGGTTGGGTTCTGTTTCTATGGAACATGGAGAAAGTTGGATTCTGTTTCTATGGAACATGGAGGAGGTTGCGTTCTGTTTCTGTAGAACATGGAGGAGGTTGGGTTCTGTTTCTATGGAACATGGGGGAGGTTGGGTTCTGTTTCTGTAGAACATGGAAGAGGTTGGGTTCTGTTTCTGTGGAACGTGGAAGAAGTTGGGTTCTGTTTCTGTGGAACATGGAGGAGATTGGGTTCTGTTTCTATGGAACATGGAGGAGGTTGGGTTCTGTTTCTGTTAAACATGGAGGAAGTTGGGTTCTGTTTCCGTGGAACATGGAGGAGATTGGGTTCTGTTTCTATGGAACATGGAGAAAGTTGGGTTCTGTTTCTATGGAACATGGAGGAGGTTGGGTTCTGTTTCTATGGAACATGGAGGAGGTTGGGTTCTGTTTCTATGGAACATGAGGGAGGTTGGGTTCTGTTTCTGTAGAACATGGAAGAGGTTGGGTTCTGTTTCCATGGAACATGGAGGATATTGGGTTCTGTTTTTATGGAACATGGAGGAAGTTGGGTTCTGGTTCTGTAGATCATGGAGGAGGTTGGGTTCTGTTTCTGTAGAACATGGAGGAGGTTGGGTTCTGTTTCTATGGAACATGGGGGAGGTTGGGTTCTGTTGCTGTAGAACATGGAGGAGGTTGGGTTCTGTTTCTATGGAACATGGGGGAGGTTGGGTTCTGTTTCTGCAGAACATGGAAGGGGTTGGGTTCTGTTTCTGTGGAACGTGGAAGAAGTTGGGTTCTGTTTCTGTGGAACATGGAGGAGGTTGGGTTCTGGTTCTATGGAACATGGAGGAGGTTGGGTTCTGGTTCTGTAGAACATGGAGGAGATTGGGTTCTGTTTCTATGGAACATGGAGGAGGTTGTGTTCTGTTTCTGTTAAACATGGAGGAAGTTGGGTTCTGTTTCCGTGGAACATGGAGGAGATTGGGTTCTGTTTTTATGGAACATGGAGGAAGTTGGGTTCTGGTTCTGTAGATCATGGAGGAGGTTGGGTTCTGTTTCTGTAGAACATGGAGGAGGTTGGGTTCTGTTTCTATGGAACATGGGGGAGGTTGGGTTCTGTTTCTGTAGAACATGGAGGAGGTTGGGTTCTGTTTCTATGGAACATGGGGGAGGTTGGGTTCTGGTTCTGTAGAACATGGAGGAGGTTGGGTTCTGTTTCTATGGAACATGGGGGAGGTTGGGTTCTGTTTCTGTAGAACATGGAAGGGGTTGGGTTCTGTTTCTGTGGAACGTGGAGGAGGTTGGGTTCTGTTTCTGTGGAACGTGGAAGAAGTTGGGTTCTGTTTCTGTGGAACGTGGAACGTGGAAGAAGTTGGGTTCTGTTTCTGTGGAACATGGAGGAGGTTGGGTTCTGTTTCTGTAGAACATGGAGGAGGTTGGGTTCTGCTTCTATGGAACATGGAGGAGGTTGGGTTCTGGTTCTATGGAACATGGAGGAGGTTGGGTTCTGGTTCTGTAGAACATGGAGGAGGTTGGGTTCTGCTTCTATGGAACATGGAGGAGGTTGGGTTCTGTTTCTGTGGAACGTGGAAGAAGTTGGATTCTGTTTCTGTGGAACGTGGAAGAAGTTGGGTTCTGTTTCTGTGGAACATGGAGGAGGTTGGGTTCTGCTTCTATGGAACATGGAGGAGGTTGGGTTCTGTTTCTATGGAACATGGAGGAAGTTGGGTTCTGTTTCCTTGGAACATGGAGGAGGTTGGGTTCTGTTTCTATGGAACATGGGGGAGGTTGGGTTCTGTTTCTGTAGAACATGGAAGGGGTTGGGTTCTGTTTCTGTGGAACATGGAGGAGATTGGGTTCTGTTTTTATGGAACATGGAGGAAGTTGGGTTCTGGTTCTGTAGATCATGGAGGAGGTTGGGTTCTGTTTCTGTAGAACATGGAGGAGGGGTTCTGTTTCTATGGAACATGGGGGAGGTTGGGTTCTGGTTCTGTAGAACATGGAGGAGGTTGGGTCCTGTTTCTATGGAACATGGGGGACTGTTTCTGTAGAACATGGAAGGGGCTGGGTTCTGTTTCTGTGGAACGTGGAGGAGGTTGGGTTCTGTTTCTGTGGAACGTGGAAGAAGTTGGGTTCTGTTTCTGTGGAACGTGGAACGTGGAAGAAGTTGGGTTCTGTTTCTGTGGAACATGGAGGAGGTTGGGTTCTGCTTCTATGGAACATGGAGGAGGTTGGGTTCTGTTTCTGTGGAACATGGAGGAGGTTGGGTTCTGGTTCTATGGAACATGGCATGGAGGAGGTTGGGTTCTGTTTCTGTGGAACGTGGAAGAAGTTGGGTTCTGTTTCTGTGGAACGTGGAAGAAGTTGGGTTCTGTTTCTGTGGAACATGGGGGAGGTTGGGTTCTGTTTCTATGGAACATGGGGGAGGTTGGGTTCTGGTTCTGTAGAACATGGAGGAGGTTGGGTTCTGTTTCTATGGAACATGGGGGAGGTTGGGTTCTGTTTCTGTAGAACATGGAAGGGGTTGGGTTCTGTTTCTGTGGAACGTGGAGGAGGTTGGGTTCTGCTTCTATGGAACATGGAGGAGGTTGGGTTCTGTTTCTGTGGAACATGGAGGAGGTTGGGTTCTGCTTCTATGGAACATGGAGGAGGTTGGGTTCTGTTTCTGTGGAACATGGAGGAGGTTGGGTTCTGTTTCTATGGAACATGGGGGAGGTTGGGTTCTGTTTCTGTAGAACATGGAAGGGGTTGGGTTCTGTTTCTGTGGAACGTGGAGGAGGTTGGGTTCTGTTTCTGTGGAACGTGGAAGAAGTTGGGTTCTGTTTCTGTGGAACGTGGAAGAAGTTGGGTTCTGTTTCTGTGGAACATGGAGGAGGTTGGGTTCTGTTTCTGTAGAACATGGAGGAGGTTGGGTTCTGCTTCTATGGAACATGGAGGAGGTTGGGTTCTGTTTCTGTGGAACATGGAGGAGGTTGGGTTCTGGTTCTGTGGAACATGGAGGAGGTTGGGTTCTGCTTCTATGGAACATGGAGGAGGTTGGGTTCTGTTTCTATGGAACATGGAGGAAGTTGGGTTCTGTTTCTATGGAACATGGAGGAGGTTGGGTTCTGTTTCTGTGGAACGTGGAAGAAGTTGGGTTCTGTTTCTGTGGAACATGGAGGAGGTTGGGTTCTGTTTCTGTAGAACATGGAGGAGGTTGGGTTCTGCTTCTATGTAACATGGAGGAGGTTGGGTTCTGTTTCTATGGAACATGGAGGAAGTTGGGTTCTGTTTCTATGGAACATAGAGGAGGTTGGGTTCTGTTTCTATGGAACATGGAGGAGGTTGGGTTCTGTTTCTGTGGAACATGGAGGAGGTTGGGTTGAATTGCTGTAGAGTCAGGTTGGATCCGGGTGGTCTTACCTGTAGAGTCACCCGAGGCTGCGTCAGGTTGGTTTCGGTGGAGGCTCTTCTCTGGGTGGTCCGGCCGCGGGGGGAGTGCGCTCCGCAGCGGGCAGGACAGACCTCACTCAGTCCCTGCAGGGTGTTCACTCAGGGAGACATTCACAACAGGAGGGAGGGGGCGTGGTCAGAGCTGCACAATCACGTGTCGTATTTATAAAGTGTAACAGTGACGTAAAAAGACCTTCAGAAGACTCCCTCTGATTCTGTACAGGTTTTATTCAGACTACAACAGGTGCCCCACCCCTCTGCGGATTAGTGGTATGGTCCTGCTGCGGGTCTACTCAGTGCTGTCCGCTGCAGCTGATCAGTCCACCTGGAGACAGAGCAGCACCGAGGAGCCCAGATCAGAACCAGCTGACCTCGGAGGATGACTGCCCCGCAGAGAGGAGACCTTTCGGGCCCGGAGAGGAAGATCCTGCAGGTCATCGCTACAGGTAGGTCCGTTGAGCTGCTTCTGTCCTCCATCTGTCAGCTCTGAGGACAAACATCTTCTGTAGTTTACATCTCACAGCAGCAGGTCCGTTCAGACCCAACATCACATCACAGTGTGATAAATTAATATCTACCAGGAAGATCAAAGTGTTGACTGTACGTGAACAGTGTGTTAGCAGGAGAAGCTGTGGGAGTCTTGGTTCAACAGTAAACAGGCCCACAGGGATCCAGACTGACTCCTTATCTTCATTCTGACAGTTTCAGTCTCAGCAGGTAGTGTTTGTTTGTGTTTACAGGAGATGTACAGGAAGCTGCTCAGCTGCTCAACAGCCAACAAGTACGAGTCAACTGTTTGGATGAGGTATGAAGGACTGTTCACGTTTTCATGGACATTTTACTGCAGACACACTGAAGTCTAGTTATGTATGGAGTAACTAAACTGCCCCCCACCCCACCCCACACACACACTTTCTCCCAGCAGTGATGTCACTGTGACATATGCTGTCCATTGTGATGGACATATGGAGACGACTGCTGAGAGGACAGGCAGCCCTCCAAGCTGTGTCATAATAGAATCACTTCACGTATCTGACAGGCTGTCTGTCAGAGTCAGGTGTCACCTCATCACTGTCACCTCCAGCAACACACACATCATGTGATCAGCAAACAGGGTCTAAAGCAGGGGTGTCAAACATACGGCCCGGCCGGATCCGGCCCGCCAGGGGTCCAGCTCGGCCTGCCAGATGACTTTGCTAAGTGTGAAAATTACAGAAAGACATAAATTGCATTTCTATGAGAATATGGAGGTTTATGAGTACAAACATTTTGTTATTTTTGTTTTAATCGATCCAGTAATTGCTTCAAAAACAGCGTAAATGCGACGTCTGCTCCGGAGGAAGAAGCGCTCGGTGCCACAGGCAGCAGCGCTCGCTGCTCGCTTTGTGACGCGTTTGACATCAAACGCGTCACAAAGCGAGGGA
The DNA here is from genome assembly GCF_029030835.1 of Brachyistius frenatus. NCBI lineage: Eukaryota > Metazoa > Chordata > Actinopteri > Embiotocidae > Brachyistius > Brachyistius frenatus. The sequence goes on along the minus strand of NW_027210844.1, from coordinate 35,476 downwards.
ATCTGCAGAGGAGAGCCGGGGCAGATAAACAGTGGGCTGATGTCTGAGTTTTTGCTCTTTATGTTTCTAGTTTATTGTAGAAAGACCTTAAAACAGGGTTTATTATCCAGAAACCTTCACCAATGATTTAAACAAAGAGAAATATTGTCGTTATGTATGCTTTGATTTTACTGGTCTAGCCCACTTGAGATCAAAGTGGGCAGTATGTGGCCCCTTAACTAAAATGAGTTTGACACCCCTGGTCTAAAGGTTTCTGCTGTCGTTCATAAAGTGTCTGCAGACCGAATTACAGTCTAAATAAACAGTCAGTGACAGTTATTGATGAGAGGAAACATACAGGAGAACACTAGTACACACACAGAACGCACACAGAACACAATCACAATCTGATTTATCACCAAGTTTGTACACACCTGCAGTTTGTCCTGGTTTTGTGGAGTCACACAATCACAAAAAAAACAAATACAACAATATGTACTAATGCAAATGTACACGGTGTAAACAGGAAGTGTCCTGGAGGGACGGCAGGTCCTGGAGGTACTGCAGGTTTCAGGTCCTGGAGGTTCTTGAGGGATGGCAAGTTTCAGGTCCTGGAGGTTCTGGAGAGACGGCAAGTTTCAGGTCCTGGAGGGACATCAGGTTGCAGCCAATCGGCGTCTCAGCAGAGAGGACGATGCGCTGCAGTCTGTCCTGGTCCTGGTCAGTGACAGCAGAGTAGCAGACGCTGGGGGGGGAGGTGGAGGTGGACTCAGTGATGACGGTGGAGAAGTGCACCATCACTGAAGGCAGGTTGAAGTTATTTCTCTGTGGAGCCTTCTTGGTGAGGATGATGATGTTCTGCTGGGTGATGAAGGAGCAGGATGCAGCAGGACTCCACAGGGTCAGCTGGTAGTCACTCATGGTGATGGAGGAGGTGGAGCTGGGGTCTGTCTGAGGTCCACCTCCACCTCTATGGTCTTCAGCTCCACCACATGGTCTGTCTCCCTCCTAGAAGACTCCTCCCCCTCAGAGATGAGCTCAGTGAGGGTGGAGTCGCTGCGGACTTCAGACTGACCACTTCGTGGAGCAACAGCTCTTTACAATTCAGTAGAGGTCAAGGATGCCACCTGCAGAAGAACTGGTTCTGATGATGTGTGTTCCCAGCTCCACCTGCTGCTTTCTGTCAGACATTTGGTCAGTGATCCACCAGCAGGTGGAGTCATGTGCAGCTGGGAGAGCTTGTCCTGCAGCAGAGCCCAGCTGAAGTCCACAAACAGGATCTGATAGGTCCCTGCAGAGTCCAGGTTCTGGAGGAAGAGGTGGAGGACCTGTTGGATCTGCAGGGTCCAGGAGGGGTCTGTAATGAACCTGAGGTGGGATAGCACAAAGCGCTCAAATGTTCTTTGTGTGTGTGTGTGTGTGTGTGTGTGTGTGTGTGTGTGTGTGTGTGTGTGTGTGTGTGTGTGTGTGCGCGCGCGTGCGCACGCGCGTGTGTGCATGTGCGATACATGAAATGTATCACCTCCTGAGGGTGGAGATGATGATTCTGCTCTCATCATGTTCCTCTCGTCCTCCTGTGTGATCAGCGTCCGGTCATGTTGTCCTCTGCTCCTCCAGAACGGCATGACTCCTCTGATGCATGCAGCCTATAAGGGCCGCGCAGACATGTGTCGTCTGCTGCTGCAGCACGGGGCCGACGTCAACTGCAACCAGCACGAGTATGGATACACTGCCCTCATGTTTGCTGGCCTGTCAGGTACACCTGTGTGTCACTTTTTATTGATGGTATCTGGTCTAACAGACAGATTTACTGGAAGTCATGGCTGGTTTCTAACTATCGGATCTGTGTTTGTCCTCCAGGGAAGACGGACATCACCTCCATGATGCTGGATGCAGGAGCGGAGACTGACCTGGTGAACTCTGTGGGGCGCACTGCTGCTCAGATGGCAGCGTTTGTAGGTGAGAAAGACTTCACTGGGTTTAGTCTGCTACTGAGAGTCTACTGAGAGTCTATTGTATGAAATATTTACCACATGTATGACCCATGTTTATCACATGTATGATGAATGTTTATCACATGTTTGACACATGTTGCCACATGTTTATCACATGTTTATCACATGTTTATCACATGTTGCAATACATGACAACATGGAAAATATGTGGAATTGTTTACGTGGTAATCTACAGACTTCACACATTACACCAGGAAAAGGTTCCAAAACTACAATATACATGTTTCCCATGTGAACAATCACGTGTCATGTGGTCACTTGTGATCACAGTGTTAGCAGATGTGAAGTTCCTGTGTTTTTTCTCTGAGGATATACTCTCTTAATGGGTGAACTCTCCTTCCAGGCCAGCATGACTGTGTGACGGTGATCAACAACTTCTTCTCGCGGGCGAAGCTGGACTACTACACAATCCCACGGGGCTTGGAGAGGGAACCCAAGCTGCCTCCCCGGCTGGCAGGACCCCTACACAAGATCATCATGACCACCAACCTCAACCCGGTCAAGGTGAGGCCTACTAGGAGCTGAAACATTCATATCAGGTGGTGAACTCATGGTGTTGTTATAAATGTAAAACCTTGGAAAAAGTCTCCAGCACTCTGGATTGTTTTCTTGTTCTCAGTCATAAGAAGTTAATTTATCGGGCTGCTCCACAGAAAAGGCTCATTAAACATGAGTAAAACATGGATCAGCCTCGAGTAAGTTTACAGGTGTCTGCTGAATACATTTCCTGCCATTAAATGTTGATGTTTCTTTTATTCAATAGTCATGGGGTCCCTAACTCATCATGGATCATTATCTGTGGACCGTCAGTGTTCATAACACATCCTTTAGAAGAGTTGAAGCAGATCGATGGACTGATTATTTTATTCACAAATGCAAACCAGTTGAGACATCAAAGTTCACGCAATCCATTCTGGAGGGACCTCAAATATCTGTTCAAAAGTTCATTCTAATTATTCTCAGTGTTTTTTATTTTCCGAAAAGTGATTTTATTCATCAGAGTGTACAGACTCCGCCTGGTGATGCTCTGACTGTTCTGCTACCGGGAGGTTTGTATTTTTGTTTTTGTGCAAGTTCCTGCAGCTCCTGCATCTGTTGCCCTAAAACATTTGCACAGATATCTGTGGTGCCCAGAAGATGAAACACTTTGGCTTTGGTGACCTTTGACCTCTCTTCTTGAACCATCATAAGAAGTTGTGGTTTTGAGAGAAATGCTTCATCCGGGAATGCGTGTCAATAAAGTCCTTAGCATGCTAACAGCATCACTGTAAAAACTGCATGCAGAGCATCACAGAGCTGCTGCAGCTGCAGACTCCTAGTTCTATTTTAGGGTCTGTTAGTTCTATTTTAGGGTTGGTTGTTGGTCCTGAATGTTTCTTCATTGTTTGTTCATATGTGTTTATGATGCCCCGTCTGATGTGTTCTACAATGTATTAAACAAATCTTAGTGGTACCGGCAGACGAAGATGACGAAATGACGAGATCACGGCTCTCTGTTCCTCTGTCAGGGATTAACATCCCGCTTCTTTTACTGTCTGCCTCCTTGTCAGTAATGAAAAGTTCCTACATGGATTCATGGTGTATGCTGTATCATGAATATATCCAGAACACACTCTCCCCTCCCTGCCTCATTAACACTAACACTCACCACAGCTCCGTCCAGACAGTGTTTGACTAACCAACTGTCCGTCTGCCAGATAGTGATGCTGGTGATGGAGGACCCTGCGTTGGTGAACGTGGCCGCTCTGGAGAAGTGTTACCAGGTGATGGATCTGCTGTGTGAGCAGTGTGTGAAGCAGCAAGAAATGAACGAGGTCCTGGCCATGAAAATGCACTACATCAGCTGTGTGCTGCAGAAATGCCTGGCCTTCCTCCAGAAACGTGATGACACACTGGACACACTTGTCAAGAGGTGAGGCTTCTGGCTGGACTGAGTGTCCTAAGTTCTATCAGATTTCTTCCCTGAAGTTAAGTTGGATGATTAGACGCCACATGGTGGTGCAGTGGTTAGAAGGTTCTGTGTTAGCCTCGGCTGGACTCTGTACAGTTTATATGTTCTCCCTGTGCCTGTGAGAGTTTTCTCCAGCTGCCTCCAACTGTCCAAAGATTGATTGATTGGTATGAATGAGAGCAATAGTCTGTCAGTATGTCTGTTGGTCCTTTGATGAACTAATGACAAACCTGCCTTCATTCAAAGTCCAGCCCCTGGATAGATGGATGGGTGGATGGGTGGATGGATGGATGGATGGATGCTAAATAGATGGATGATGGATGACGGATGATGGATGGATGGATGTAGATGGATGGATAGATGGACGTAGATGGATGGGTGGAGGGATGGATGTAAATGGATGGATGGATGCTGGATGGATGATTGATGAATGGATGGATGTAAATGGATGGATGTAGATGGATGGATGATTGATGGATGGATGTATATGAATATAGATGTAAAGATGGGTGGAGGGATGGATGGATGCATGATGGATAAATTGATGATGGATGTAGGTGGATGGATGGATGTAGATGGATGGATGGATGCTAAATGGATGGATGATGGGTGCTGGATGGATGGATGGATGCTGGATGATGGATGGACACTAAATGGATGGATGATGGATGCTGGATGGATGATTAATGGATGGATGATGTAAATGGTCAGATGTAGATCGATGGATGAATGGATGGGTGTAAATGGATGGATGTAGATGGCTGAATGGGTGTATGTAGATGGATGGATGTCAATGGATGTAAATGGATGGATGGATAATGGATGGATGGATGGATGTAGATGGATATAGATGTAAGGATGGGTGGAGGGAGGGATGGATGGATGGATGATGGATAAATTGATGATGGATATAGATGGATGGATGATGGATGATTGATGGATGATGGATAAATTGATGATGGATGGATGGATGAATATAGGTGGGTGATGGATGTAGGTGGAGCCCCAGTGATCAGTCTGGCTCTGCCCCCTGACACCATGATATTGCCATCAGTTCTATAGGAGTCCCACCAGGTTCATCATGTTGTGTTTAATGACCCACAGAGAGTGTAGTTAAAGTCTGTGTTAAAATAACACTCCTGACCTTGTTGTGTTGTCTCCAACCTGCGGGGGGCTCCAGCCTGTTGAGGGGGAGAGACAGCGACGGCTTCCCTCAGTACCAGGAGAAGTTCATCCGGGACTGCATCAGGAAGTTTCCTTACTGCGAGGCCACGCTCCTGCAGCAGCTGGTGAGGAGCATTGCACCGGTAGAGATCGTAAGTGAAGAAGATCGTTGCAGCGTTGAAATAATGTTCAGGAGGAAGAGTGATGGAGCCGTCAGTGGTACTGATAATAGACGTGTCACACATCACTAATTCTCAATTACGATGACAGAACTTGAACACACCCCTGCATCTTGTTTCCAGGGCAACAACCCCACAGCCTTCTCCGTGCTGATGCAGGCCCTCACCGGTCAGATGACGTTCGTGGATGCTGACTACTGTGCTACCTGTGGGGAGAGGGGGGCAGATAAGAGGTGCTCCCTGTGTAAAGCGGTAAGTGTGATGAATGTGAACATCTGTAATGTTATTCATCAGAGTTCTTCTGGGTGATCTGACTCAGATCTTTGCCCTGTCCTGAAGGTGATGTACTGCAGCTTGACGTGCCAGAAGCTCCACTGGTTCACCCATAAAAAGATGTGCAGGGTTCTGCAGGAGCAAGACGCCGAGCTGGAGAGGGACACGCCGCGGCTGAAGGAACTCAAAGGTGCTCATCTTCCTCTGTGCTCTGGCACAACGCAGCAGAACCTCTGAGCACTCTGTGATGATCTTTACTGATTCACTGATCATGAGTGGGATTGATTAAACACACAGGTCCAGTACTCTCTGATGCACTCTTGTCCATCATGCAGTAACACCATGAAGGCGTCTGTTCAGCCAGATGAAACCTCAGATTATTTTGCACCCTAAAGATTCTTCTTCAGTGTCCTTCAGAGAGCTGCTGCTGTTTTTAAGACAAAGGTTGCTGGAACAATTACAAATACAACCCCGTTCCCAAAACAGTTGGGACGCTGTGTAAAATGTAAATAAAAACAAAGTGTAATGATTTGCAAATCATGGAAACAAATATTTAATTGAAAATAAACCAAGACAACATTTCAAATGTTGAAACTGAGAAATGTTATTGTTTTATGAAAAATATTTTCTTATTTTTAATTTGATGGCAGCAACACATCTCAAAAAAGTTGGGACAGGGTCAACAAAAGACTGGAAAAGTTGTGTAAAGATTAAAAAAAACACCTGATCAATATCTAACAACTAATCAGGTTACCATGGCAACAGATCAGTAACATGATTGAGTATAAAAATATAATTTCAGAGAGGCAGAGTCTCTCATCAGTGAAGATGGGGAGAGGTTCACCACTCTGTGAAAGACTTTGTGGAAAAATAGTTCAACAATCGAAGAATAATGTTCCTCAACGTAAAACTACAAAGAATTAGTGGATTTCATCGTCTACGGTTCATAATATCATTAAAAGATTCAGAGAATCTGGAGAAATCTCTGAACACAAGGGACAAGACTGGAAACCAATATTGGATGGTGGTGATCTTCAGGCCTTCAGGCAGCACTGCATTAAAAACACTATTCTGGAGTGGAAATCACTGCATGGGCTCAGGAACACTTGTGAAAACCATCGTCTGTGAACACAGTTCATCGCTGCGTCCACAAATGAAGGTTAAAACTCTCCAAAGAAGAAACCAGATAGAAACACGATCAGAAACACCGCCGCCTTCTCTGGACCGAGATCATTGAAGATGGACTGAGGTGAAGTGGAGAACTGTCCTGAGGTCTGATGGATCACAATCTGAGGTTCTGTTTGGAAATCATGGACGCTGCATCCTCCAGGTTAAAGAGGAGAGGGACCATCCAGCTTGTTATCAGTGCTCAGTTCAAAATAATGTGCAAAACATTGCATTCTGAGTTGTATTTAGGTTTACATTACTGGTGACACCAGTAAAGCTCGGACCATGCTCAGTCTTGTCTCCTCACAGCTGAGGGCCACAAAGAGGGGGAGTGGAAGGGAGTGTATGCAGAGACCTGCACTGATTGTAGATTGAAGTTTAATTGTGCACGCTGTGGTACTGTGTGTTGAGTCGGATCATGTTCCTGGAAAGATGCTGGCTGAGCTGCTACAAACGCTGCTTATTTTAAAACCTGCAGGTCAGCGTAGTTTCTAACTTGCTTCTTAACTGTTCAGCTTCTAGTTCTTAAATATCACCGTTTTAGTCAGAGACAGTTGAACTCAGGCTGAGTTCGTGCCCACACAGCAGCAGATGGTGAAGTGGGTTGTTCCACTGTTTCACCTGCAGAGCTGCGACAGGTGAGCCCTCTGTGATGCTCTGCCGCTCCAACCTCTCTGTCTCTGCTCCCTGTTAGATGATGAGAGCGACCTGGTGATGGAGACAGCCAACTTCCTGCAGGAGCTGTGTCTGCGGGCGGAGGAGAAGGTGGCTGCTGCTGGAGGCTGCCCTGCAGAGCTGCTTGCTCGTCCCTCCAGCTCTGTGGACGGACTGCCCTGCTCCCAGGACTGAGGCGCAACAACTAGCCCGGGTCCTGAACCATGCTGAGTCAGCTCTTTCTGTGAACATTCAAACACTCACACATGGAGAGGCTCAAAAACCACATTAGCAGGATGCTTACTGTTTATAGATTTATATAATTCACACACGCACTTTTAGATGATCAATAATATAAAGGATAGAGGATGACTGTAAATATAAAGCCAGTATCTCCGACATCAGACCTCCAGCCTCTGACCTCTGTGGCTCTGTAAATGAAGGGAACACCTGACTGAACCTGTGAGCTGCAGAATGATCCTCCATCTCACTGAAGGTCACAGTTCCTCTGCTGGGGAGGAGGAGGAGCGATTCTGCAGCTCACAGGTAGATTCTGTCAGATCAGTCTGACCTGAAATGAGCTCAGGGCCGCAGCATCAGTGAAGTATCAGGTGTAAATCTCTTTATCTTGTTATTCTGTGTTAGCAGCTTGTGAATGGCAGATTATTTAGTTGTTATTCTTACACTCCTGAATATTTCCTGGAGGGACAGACTCTAGTTTTAGTGGGTTGGTTCAATCAGTTTTAAGAAAACACACGTTTCATCTGCGTGTAGAATCAGATGCAGCTCTGAGTCTCATAGTTAAATAACAGCTGACTGTTTCCTGAATGTAAATGTCCTGGTGTCAGCATTTAACCAGGTAAACCTCACAGAGTGGACAGTGTTTGATGCAGTGATGTGTACCTCATCATGTGTTTCTGAGCTCTAATAAAATGGAGTTATTTAAAACACTGTCTGCCTTCATCAAATGAATAAAGTCTGCCTTCATCCGAAGGACTGTGTGAAGTTATTTACACAAATATAATGAAGTGTGTACCAGGTTTAACGTGTTTAAAGTCCTAACAATGACCTCTCAGAGCGACACCGTCCAACTGAGAGAAGTGTGTATCAGAAGCTGTCTGCAGGTGTGATGCTGTATTTACCACATAGACCCAGTGCTAACAGACTGGCTCTACTCCAGGTGAGCTGGTGGAGCTGCTGAACACACTGACAGCACAGGTGACGCTGTTAAAGTAGAAATCAGGGGCTTCTTGTATTTTCTTTGTTTACACTCATTTTCTTACCTTTGTGTTCTTTAATGTTCTGATGTGTGCACTTTCGATCTTCACTGTAGAAAATAGTAAAAAAATAAATAAAGAGAACACAGTGATTCCATACTGTTCACTGGTTCTCTAAAGGGTTCCAGTTCCCCTCCTAAGCCCTGTTTGTAACATTACACTAGTTCCACCACTAGATGGCAGCGTGTTCCTTCTCTGATCCTCAGGTGAAAAGTACTTACATCAACACTGATGGACAAACCTGTGTCCAACAAAACCCTTCTGACAGCAGGAACTGTGTTTGTCAGGCTCTCTGATCCATGTAACACTTCACTGATCTTCATGTTATTCATCTGGATAAAATGTTAAACCTGCTCTGAGAAAAATAAATGGTTTCTGATATATTATAGAGTTCCTGCTGCAGTATGAAGAGTGTTATCAGGCCTGAGGACGGTTTCTGTTTCTGAACTAAATGAAGACTCATCTCTGTGCAGTTTGTGTCTCCTGTGATGTTGTGCAGGAACCAGCTGATGGCAGGACTTTAAAGTTATTTAAGAGTTTTTTTCTGGGCTCTATCCAGCCAAAGCTGCGTGGATGATCTCACCATCATGATGTATGTGCATGTCCATTATCCAAATCATGCAGTACCAGACAAAGCCTCCTCCTCACCTTCATCCTGCCGACGCTGTGCCCCTAAGACCCAAAGTGTCTGCTTACAACCCTTTCCCAGAGCTCAGTGACAATGACTTTACTCCAACTATCCCGCTCTCCCCTTTGATACCACTGAAAATCAATCCACTTCAAACTGTCCAGCTCATGCCATCATTGTTACACAGAGGACTGTTTCTTCCCTTTCGCTCTCTAAGTGATCTCCAGTTACCCCAAAAAGCTGTTTGTGTTTGTGGAGGTGTGACGAGGAGACATGGACAGAAAAAAAACCCTGCTGGCTTCAAACACTCTCAAAGTCATTTGATCAGAAACAACATTTGACAATTTTTGTTTCTCAGAAACTGGAAATTTGAGATCAATCTTTTATGCTTTTCTACAGAATGTGACAAACGGAGGAGAAGAAGAGGGGAGAGGAGAGGAGGAGGTTCCTGTTGGGTTCCTCTCTGATGAACTGTTGGGTTCCTCTTTGTTGAACTGTTGGGTTCCTCTCTGATGGCCAGTTGAGTTCCTCTCTGATGAACTGTTGGGTTCCTCTCTGATGAACTGTTGGGTTCCTCTCTGTTGAACGTTGGGTTCCTCTCTGATGACCAGTTGGGTTCCTCTCTGATGAACTGTTGGGTTCCTCTGTTGAACGTTAGTTTCAGTGTAGTTACTTTACTGTTGGTTCTCCTTTTATTAGCTGATTTGTTTTTGCGGGTCTTTTAGACGAGGTTATGCTTTAAGATTCCCTCCTTCATTCAACAGAATGACTTCTCTTACAGAGACTTGGTGCATTATCTGTGTTTTTAGCTGTAACCTGAGAGCATGTTGGTAATTCAGTTTTCTGAAGGGATGAGATCATCAACAAATCAACAAGGCTATCAAATGTAAAGTCACCTAATACCAGATGAGGAAGAAGCAGCGCGGCCTTTATGTTCTCTGTCTGCAGGGGTTGTGTGTGTCACAGTGAGACAGCCTGCTGGACAGGAAACCCTGCAATCCTAATGTGTGCAGTGATGAGCCGTCTCAGAGGCATCATCCCCAGGTCACTCTGCTGAAGCACCTCCTAAAGATCAGGGATGTCATGGTGAAGAAAAGTTTGTGTTGTAACGTGTCTACATGTCTACAGAGCTCACTACTGCTGTATGAAGAAAAATCAAGCTTCTATATGTGGCACCATCCAGACACAAGGCAGCTAACAGTGCTTTACAGAAACAAATCAACCGGACATTAAGAACAAATTAAAGTATCGACCAACAAGGCAGGTCAAAGTGCTTTAGAGTCATATATGGAGTCATGTTTAATTTACAGAAAGACCTCAGCAAAATATAATGTTTTCACTCTTCTGAGTGTTGATGTCCTTTTTCAAGATGTAGATTGTCATTGAGGTTGATGAGGGGGTGGGGCTCTTAGATGCCGGGTTGAGCAGTAGCCCCACCCCCTGCTGAGGTGGGGGATCTGAAGATGATAGCTGGAGTCGGGGGTATGTGTGAGGACTGTCCTGTTGTCTTTCAAATCAACAGAAGAACTCATTTACATGTATTTATCATTATATTTAATATTCAAGATCATTTCAGTGCATCGCATACTTACATTACATAGATTTCGACTATTATCACCAGACACCCGACCTGAGGACGGTCCCGCTGGAGTCGGCCATGCTCCAGGGTGCAGAGCCCCTGTCTTCACCCAAGTTGCTGAGTGGCTTTAGTTGAAGGAGATTTAATTTGGAGTTTTGTAAAAGGCCAGACAGTAGCTTAGAGACATTTTGATCAGCTGATTATGTTTTTTATTGTTATAACAATTTGGTTGAGTTTAGGCGCAAGGGGCCAGATGGTTGAGGTTAGGGGAAGTGAGCAGGGGACATTACTAAGGCTGAAGGTTGAGGTTAGGCACTTAGTTGTAATGGTCAAGGTGAGGGTAAGGGGCTAAGGAAATGCAATACGTCAATGAGTGTTCTCACAGGTATAGAGACACGCATGTGTGTGTGTGTGTGTGTCAGAGAGAGAAAGCCAGCGTCTTTGTGTGGCCAGGGTTTTCTGAGTGTTGTGGCTCTGAGGGCATCCTCCACCAACATCCTGCCTGAAAGAGAAGCAGGTGTGTCTGCAGCAGGGAGATTAGACTCTCTTTGACTGTTTGAGGCTATTGACTGCAGAACACGCAGACATTCAGCAGCTTTCACAGCTTCAGGCCGAAATAAGAACCATACAAAGGTTGATGTTGTTGAGAGGGACGCTCAACAACATCAACCTTTGTATGGTTCTTATTTCGATCTTTTTACATAGCATGTTTGCAGAAGATGAATTTGTGCAACGTTTGATGTGGCCCCCGCCCTCTGTTTGATGTATAGAATACAGAATCATAATATAGGAAAGAGGAAGATTAACTCTTTAGAGGCTTTATCAGCTATAGTGAGTGTGTGAGCCAGCAGTGGCACGGTGTTGTCACACGATTAATTGCTGCTTGTTCTGGTCTGGACTGTTAGCACACAGCTTCCTGACACCTCTTTGTGAAACTGCTTCCAGACTTTGAAGAGGCAGCGGTGTGAGTGACTGGATTGTAATCCTTCCATTCAGCCATGTGTGAACTCCGCAGGTCTAAATGTTCTTGTTGTAGTCACAGAATGATGGCGCTCTAAATGATGGAGGATGGCAGGATGTGGTCTGTTCACAGAAAGTTTTGTAATGCTGGGGGGCATCCAAACACATGGAGTTATACCTTAAAGCTTTTCGGGGATGTTTCAGATCTCTGACTGAATAATAATTCTCATGTTGACTCAGTAAACAGCAAGTTAAAGCTGCTGGAGAAACCTGGTTCACAGTTCAGTGCTTTGTTTTGAGGCAGAGTGTCACTCATTCATTTATTCCCACACCGTCCCAGCGCCTGGCTGAAGACACACTGAGCTCCATTACACTGCATTAAACACCACTTCTCCTCCAGATGTGGACGGATGGTAGAACACTTTGAACTGTAACGACTACTTACAGTGCATCCGGAAAGTATTCACAGCGCTTCACTTTTTCCACATTTTGTTATGTTACAGCCTTTTTCCAAAATGGATTAAATTATTTTTCCCCCTCAAAATTCTACACACAATACCCCATAATGATAAAGTGAAAACATTTTTTTTGAAATTTTTGCAAATCTATTAAAAATAAAAAACGAAAAAAATCACATGTACATAAGTATTCACAGCCTTTACCATGACACTCAAAATTGAGCTCAGGTGCATCCTGTTTCCACTGATCATCCTTGAGATGTTTCTACAGCTTGATTGGAGTCCACCTGGTAAATTAATTTGATTGGAGATGATTTGGAAAGACACACACCGTCTATATAAGGTCCCACAGTTGACAGTGCATGTCAGAGCACAAACCAAGACATGAAGTCCAAAGAATTGTCTGTAGACCTCCGAGACAGGATTGTATCGAGGCTCAGATCTGGGGAAGGGTACAGAAAAATGTCTGCAGCATTGAAGGTCCCAATGAGCACAGTGGCCTCCATCATCCGTAAATGGAAGAAGTTTGAACACCAGGACTCTTCCTAGAGTCGGCCGCCCGGCCAAACTGAGCGATCGGGGGAGAAGGGCCTCAGTCAGGGAGGTGACCAAGAACCCGATGGTCACTCTGACAGAGCTCCAACGTTGCTCTGTGAAGAGAGGAGAACCTTCCAGAAGGACAACCATCTCTGCAGCACTCCACCCAGCAGGCCTGTGTGATAGAGTGGCCAGATGGAAGCCACTCCTCAGTAAAAGGCACATGACAGCCCACCTGGAGTTTACCAAAAGGCACCTGAAGGACTGTCAGACCAGGAGAAACTAAATTCTCTGGTCTGATGAAACAAAGATTGAACTCTTTGGCCTGAATGCCAATCGTCATGTCTGGAGGAAACCAGGCACCGCTCATCACCTGGCCAATACCATCTCTACGGTGAAGCATGGTGGTGGCAGCATCATGCTGTGGGGATGTTTTTCAGCAGCAGGAACTGGGAGACTAGTCAGGATGGAGGGAAAGATGAATGTAGCAATGTACAGAGACATCCTTGATGAAAACCTGCTCCAGAGCGCTCTGGACCTCAGACTGGGGCGAAGGTTCATCTTCCAACAGGACAACGACCTGAAGCACACAGCCAAGATAACAAAGGAATGTCTTCGGGACAACTCTGTGATGTCTTTGAGAGACCCAGGCAGAGCCCAGACTTGAACCCGATTGAACATCTCTGGAGAGATGTGAAAATGTCTGTGCACCGACGCTCCCCATCCAACCTGATGGAGCTTGAGAGGTCCTGCAAAGAAGAATGGGAGAAACTGCCCAAGAATAGGAGACAAGCTTGTAGCATCATACTCAAAAAGACTTGAGGCTGTAATTTCTGCCAAAGGTGCTTCAACAAAGTATTGAGCAAAGGCTGTGAATACTTATGTACGTGTTATATTTACGTTCTATATTTTTAATAGGTTTGCAAAAATGTTAAACTTTTTTCACGTTATCATTATGGGGTATTGTGTGTATTTAATCCATTTTGGAATAAGGCTGTAATATAACAAAATGTGGAATAAGTGAAGCACTGTGAATACTTTCCGGATGCACTGTAGGTAGGTAGGACTTTATTAATCCTACGGTGGGGAAATTTAGTCGTCACAGCAGCATAGAAACACAGTTAGGAAAAAAGGTGTACATAATAAGATAGATAAAAATGAAATTAATTTTTTAGAAAAAGTAAAAGTAAGAAAAAGAAGAAAAAGTAAGACCAATACAAAAAATACACACAACACACACACACAAACTATATATACACATTTTTTTTTATTAATACAACTAGGGATGAAAACAAATTGTCAGGTGTTATGACATAGTGTTACATTATGATAGGCTGGTGTTATAAATCATTTGAGAGTATGACGCTTAGTCTCTCACACCCAAACTGTAAAGCAGACAAACGGATTCTATTTGTTGTTGTTTATCTCCCACCTGGTCCTTATTCAGAGTTTCTAACTGAATTCTCAGACTTTTTTTTTATCAGGTTTAGTGCTGAGTTCAGATAAAGTGATGATAGTGGGAGACTTTAACATTCATGTTGACGTGGACAATGACAGCCTCAGTTCTACTTTTAGCTCATTATTAGATTCTATAGGCTTTTATCAGAATGTAAATAAACCCCGTCACCGTGGTAACCACACCCTCCATCTAGTTCTGTCGTATGGGATGGAAACTGAAAATTGAATTGTATTTCCTCAAAACCCTGTTTTGTCGGACCACTTCTTATTAACATCTGAAGTTACAATAATGGACGACACAGCATGTGGGAATAAATCCCACTACAGTAGATGTCTGTCAGATGATGCCGTGGCCAAGTTTAAGGAAGCAGTTACATGTTTATCCTCTTCGATGCCGTGTGTTAAAGCAGTGGAAGACATCTACGTTGATCTTAGTCCCACACAAGTGGATCATCTGGTAGAAAACACTGCAGTATCTCTGCTCCAACTCTAGATGATGTCGCCCCTCTGAAGAAGAGAGTCATGAACCAGAGGAAGTTGTCTCCGTGGTACAACTCAGAACTACGCTCTGCTAGGCAGCGACTAGAAAGATGGAAAGGAAATGGAGTTCCACTAATTTAGAAGAATTTCACCTGCCTGGAAGGATAGTCTAATATTACATAAGAAAGCTCTTCGTAAGGCCAGAACTTTATATTATTCATCATTAATAGAGGACAATAAGAACAACCCCAGGTTTCTTTTCAGCCCTGTAACAGGCTGACAAAGAGTCCCAGTTCTGTTGAGCCCTCTATTCCTTCAGCTCTCAGCAGTAATGACTTCATTAACTTCTTTACTAATAAAATTCTTACTATCAGGGAGAGAATCGGTCCGACCCTTCCTGCCACCATCACTGATGTGATGTTAAGCACAGCAGCCCTGAAAGCAACTGTAGGACCAGATGTAAACTTGGAACATTTCTCTCCTGTTGAGCTCTGTGAGTTAACTAGAATTATTTCTTCACCTGGATCCTCTAGCTGTCTGTTAGATCTCATCCCAATTAAGCTTTTTAAGGAAGTCTTCCCTTTAATTAATACTTCCATATTAGATCAGACCAACCTATCTATTGAAACCGGCTGTGTACCGCAGGCTTTTAAAGTGGCTGTAATTAAACCTTTACTTAAAAAGCTGACTCTTGATCAGCTGTTTTAGGAAACTACTGACCAATTTCCAACCTGACATTTATTTCTAAAATCCTTGAAAAAGTTGTTGCAAATCAACTTTGTGATCATTTATAAAGGAATGATCTGTTTGAAGATTTTCAGTCTTTAGAGTTCATCATAGCACAGAAACAGCTCTGGTAAAAGTTACTAACGACCTTTTATTAGCCTCAGATAATGGACTCGTCTCTGTACTTGTTCTTCTGGATCTCAGTGCTGCTTTTGATACGATTGATCATACGATCTTATTACAGAGATTAGAACATGTTACAAGGATTAAAGGAACTGCATTAGACTGGTTCAAATCCTACTTATCAGATAGATTCCAGTTTGTCCATGTCAACAATGAATCTTCCAGACAAACAAGAGTTAGTTATGGAGTTCCACAAGGCTCAGTGTTGGGCCCAATACTTTTTACTTTGTACATGCTTCCATTAGGAGATGTCATCAGGAAGCACT
The DNA here is from genome assembly GCF_029030835.1 of Brachyistius frenatus. Classification (NCBI taxonomy): domain Eukaryota; kingdom Metazoa; phylum Chordata; class Actinopteri; family Embiotocidae; genus Brachyistius; species Brachyistius frenatus. Next base: position 19,542 of record NW_027210844.1, on the reverse strand, counting down.
GCATCAACTTCCATTGTTGTGCAGATGACACTCAGCTATATCTTTCTATAAAACCAGATGAAACGAATCAGTTCGTAAAACTTGAAGTCTGTCTAAAAGACATAAAGGCCTGGATGACCAAAAACTTCCTGCTTCTAAATTCAGACAAAACAGAAGTTCTTGTACTTGGTCCTAAACACCTCAGAAACTCTTTCTGTAATCACTTAGTTACTCTCGATCAGGGGTGGGCAAACTTTTTGGCTCAGGGGCCACATTTACTTTTACAGTTTGACAGACGGGCCAGGCCAGCACCAGATGCATACATATCAAACATAAACATAAAAAAGGCATTACAGTGTTAATACTTACATTCACTTTTAGTGGGAACAGTGTTGTTGATCACCCTTCTTTGCCAGTGCATCGAAGTCTGGTGTTAGTTTTGTTGTGGCAATTCTCAGAACAGATCTGAGGTGTTCATCACTCAACTGGGATCTGTGAGGTGCTTTGTTGGTGTTCATCGCACTAAAAGTCTGTTCACACACGTACGTAGAGCCAAAAAAAAAGACCAAGGCATGTGGCCCGCAGGCCGTAGTTTGCCCACCCCTGCTCTAGATGATGTTGTCTTGGCCTCCAGCTTCACTGAGGAACCTTGGAGTCATATTTGATGAGGACTTGTCCTTCAGCCACCATATAAAGCAAATCTCCAGAACTGCCTTTTTTCATCTACGTAATATTAATAAAATCAGGAAAATCCTTCCTCAGCGTGATGCAGAAAAACTCATTCATGCATTTGTTACTTCTAGGCTAGATTATTGTAATTCTTTGTTGTTAGGATGTCCAAATTACTCATTAAAAACCTGCAGTTGATCCAAAATGTTGCAGCAAGAGTACTGATGGGATTTAACAAGAGAGATCATATTTCTCCAGTTTTATCTTCTCTTCACTGGCTTCCTGTTAAATCAAGAATATAATTTAAAATTCTCTTGATGACTTACAAAGCTCTACATGACCAGGCTCCATCATATCTTAGAGATCTTATAGAACCATATAATCCTAGCAGAGCACTTCTCTCTCAGTACGCTGGTCTACTTGTGGTTCCTAGAGTTTCCAGAAGTAGAATGGGAGGCGGAGCTTCAGTTTTCAGGCTCCTCCCCTGTGGAACCAACCAGCTCCCAGTTTGTGTTGGAGGGGCAGAAACCCTCTCTAGCTTTAAGATTAGACTCAAAACGTTCCTTTGTGATAAAGCCTATAGTTAGGGCTGGCTCAGGTAGACCTGAACCAACCCTTAGTTATGCTGTTATAGGCCGAGGCTGCTGGGGGACCTCGTTACATGCTGAGCTTCTTTTCTTTCCTCCGACTCTTTAACTGACTCATACCTCACCATCCTTTTCTCTCCCATAGCTTTTTTTTAAATTATCTGTTGTCTCCATTCAGTTCCTTCACTCGCGTAGTTTCTGTTCTTTCTTTTCCAGATGTCCCGTCATGGAGCTGCATGTCTCTGCTCTGTGATTGTCGTCTCCACCAACAGTTCATGTCTTGTATCTCTATTCTGTCCTTTTCTCTCTCTGCTCTCTTCTCACTCTAACCGGTCGAGGCAGACGTTCTCCACCTCTGAGTCTGGTTCTGTCGGAGGTTTCTTCCTGTTCAGAGGGAGTTTTTCTTCCCTCTGTTGGAGGTTTTTCTCCCTTAAAGAGGAGTTTTTTTTCCCTCCTAGCTTATGTGGGAATTGTTGAATTGTTGGTTTCTCTGTATAATATTGTAAAGTCTTGCTGTAAGGACTTTAATGTGTTAAGTGCCATGAAATAACCTATGTTGTGATTTGGCGCTATATAAATAAAGTTGAATTGAATTGGTGTTGAACAGTCTGACAGCCGTCGGGACAAACGACCTGCAGTAGTGCTCCTTCCTGCTCTGAGCAGTCTGCTACTGAAGGAGCTGCTTAAAGCTCCTACAGTCTCATGGAAGGTGAGAAGTGTTGTCCATGATTCATGTTAGTTGTTGTACCCAGTCTGTGTGACTTTGGTTAGGTTGAACTCAAACTGTTTACACATGGTTTAAAATCTGATGATGTTTTAGGTCACAATTATGAAAACATATAGAAAATAGTTCTCTCAAACTCTGAAACCACAGTACGATTGATCTGCATGTCTGATCAGTGTCGGGGCTGATTACTCTGAGCTCTGCACAAACAGCTGTTATGGATGTACAATGTTAACTGTGTCTTCGGGTCAACTCTGCTATGAAATAGTGCAGTGTTTAATACTTTTAAATACAGATGTGAACTCCTGGAAGGAAGACAATAAAAATGATACCAAACACCAAGAGGTTAACTATTAGGTAATCTATTATTTACCACCTAAAACATGCTTTATGAACTAATATGTTAAAGAAGGTGGAGTAATGATGATGTACACAGATACTCTGAGACATACGTTGTCATCTCAGTCACTAAAAAGGTGTGTGCAGAGAAACAGCAGACAGAAACTACTGTGGAGGATGATATATCGTCAGAGCTAAAAACCTGGATTTATAAGGTGGACACTGACATAGCTGCATGTTAATGCTGATGTTGCTCTGTATCTCCTGGAGGTGGAAACATTTAACTTCCAGCACATCAACCAAAACTACTTTGTAAAGTGATGCCAGTTCAGTATCAGCGCAGTTTAATGTGTTGTCCTGTAAGTTCTGTATACATGCACCGAATGGGTTGATGTGTTAGTGTTAGAGAATGAATGCATGTTTGTATTGTACAACCCAGTTTCTAAAAAGTAGTGATGCTGTGTGAAATGTAAATAAAAACAGAATGCAATGATATGTAAATCATGTTAACACATATTTAATTGAAAATAGACCAAAGACAACATGTCAAATGTTGAAATGGAGAAATGTTATTGTTTTATGAAAAATATCTGCTCATTTTGTATTTGATGGCAGCAACGCGTCTCACGTAACACGTATTTTTCATTTAATGATGCTCCAGATGTTTTCAATGATTGACAGGTCTGGACTGCAGGAGGTCAGTTTATCAGCGGACTCTTCTACTATGGAGTCATGCTGTTGGAATATGTGCAGAATGTGGTTGGACGTTGTTCTGCTGAAATAAACAAGACCTTCCCTGAAAGAGACGTTGTCTGGATGGCAGCATATGTTGCTCCAAAACCTGAATATCTCATTGTATATAACCTTCATTTGTGGACGCAGCGATGAACTGTGTTCACAGACGATGGTTTTCACAAGTGTTCCTGAGCCCATGCAGTGATTTCCACTCCAGAATAGTGTTTTTAATGCAGTGCTGCCTGAAGGCCTGAAGATCACCACCATCCAATATTGGTTTCCAGCCTTGTCCCTTGTGTTCAGAGATTTCTCCAGATTCTCTGAATCTTTTAATGATATTATGAACCGTAGACGATGAAATCCACTAATTCTTTGTCGTTTTACGTTGAGGAACATTATTCTTAGATTGTTGAACTATTTTCCCACACAGTGTTTCACAGAGTGGTGAACCTCTCCCCATCTTCACTGCTGAGAGACTCTGCCTCTCTGATATCATTTTTTTATACCCCTCATATTCCTGATCTGTTGCCATGGTAACCCAATTAGTTGAGATGTTGATCAGGTGTTTTTTTTAATCTTTAAACAACTTTTTCAGTCTTTTGTTGACCCTGTCCCAATTGTTTTGAGACGTGTTGCTGCTGTCAAATTAAAAATAAGAATTTATTTGATATAAAACAATAACATTTCTTAGTTTCAACATTTAATATATTGTCTTTGGTCTATTTGCAATTAAATATGGGTTTATGTGATTTCCAAATCATTGTATTCTGTTTTCATTTACATTTTACACAGGGTCCTAACTGTTTTGGAAATAGGGTTTTATCTACAATCATCATGTTGTTGTAAATATTTAGCAGAATAAAAGCATAAAGTCCAGTGTATCTGAGTGCAGGGATTTATTTGATCGCAGTTAGTTTCTACTACCAACAACATGAGTCCTGTCCAAGGACTGCCTGAGAAAAAGTAGTAATATTTCGTCCTCTGACCTGCTCATCCACATTCCTCCACCTTCTGTTGTTCGGAGTCCTTTCAGTCTACCTACAGGATATAACTGACAAAGGGACATCAATCCTTTTCCTCTGCAGGTGAGTTAACATCCTGTTGTCATGGTGCAGGTGATTCTTTTCACTGCGTATCTTTGCCCACAGTTCTCACAGGGACTGAAATGAAAGGATACATGAGACAATAAAATGTCTTAACATGTTGCCGCAGCTGGAACAAGCCCCGCTGGCCTCGAGGTGAAGGTGTCCCCTTCACAATAAAACAAAGAGTTTCATCACTGACTAATGCGTCTGTTGTGTGGAGTTCCTGTTTGCAGTGAGCCTGTGTGGCCGCCGGCAGCAGTATTTCACAACCACAGTACTGTAAACAAGTCAAACATGACAGGAAAATAAAAAGAAGTTTAATGTTCTGGTACAAAAATAAATTACAGACTCCTCCCACATGTTGTTCATGACCTTCACACCCATCAGTCTACATGACATGGTTCTCCTTTCACATTTAAACTCTCTGAATCCTGCTAACATTTCAACATGTCTTCAATCCAAGATCTGTCTGAGTTACAGACTGATGTTCTCTGTTATCTGTACATGAAGCTGCTGCAGGACGAACAGACTGTGACACGTTGAGCGTTTCCAACACCAACTACACACTGCGAGCCTGCTGCATATTATTACATCAGCTTTATATCCACCAGCAGCTCTGTGAACATCACATTAGTGGTAGTGGTTTGTGAGTGTGTGTGTGTCTCGGGTGACAAACACTTCACACCTCCACTGCATCACTTTTCTGAACAAACAGGAAGGTTCTGGAGTGAACACCTGAGTGAGTTCTCCATCAACAACACCTTCGTCTGACGCATGCTGCTGCTGCTGCTGGTGTCCACAGTGTGGCGCTACATGAGCAGATGTAGTGACACACAGCTGACTGGTGTTCTCATCAGAGTGTTTTACAACCATCAAGTCTGTGCAGAAACAGAAATGTTCCCACTGACCTGCAGCATAATGAGAGTGCTGCAGAAGTGCTGAGTGGGAGGAACAGTGTGTCAGCATGTGTTTTGTGTACTGATCAATCAGAAGAGATACAACATGTTATTCAGATGTGTCGGTGGTGTAACTGTCCCACCTCATCACTTGTTCACACAGACATGAGACTGATGTCCATCTGAACGTCTCATTCTGAAGACTAAGACTCTAGAGACACATTCTTCAAAATGTTAAACCATGTTTCAGCTATATTAATCTACCCTACACACCTTCACCTCTATCTATCTTGGCTCTTAAATATCTGCTATCTAATAACTCATCCATACACTGGAGAGTGTGTCTGTTCAGTGCAGCTGCAGGAGGACTGACTGACTCCCAGCGGTCCCCTCAGGGATGGCAGCCCTCCCCTGATGTCTCCTCTGTGTGCCACTGGCAGCAGACGTGTCCTTGTGTCCTGAGTCGTTCTGCTGCCGGCTGTAGCGCTTGCACTTGCAGGAGGTCACCACGGTGATCTTGTAGGTCCGGGAGCTGCCGTCGTGGCATTGCAGCCGGATCCTCTGGGTCCTGGTCCGGTCGATGACGCAGCGCCACTCCTGGGCATCGCGGCGGGTCCAGTACCTCCCGGTGGAACCGCCTCCCCCGATCCAGTTGGGCAGCAGGTGGGCGGGCAGACACTCCCCGGCACAAACCAGCTCCTTGATGGGGTTGATGCTGGTGCATTGACCGTCAGAGATGTACTTGGTGGAGCGCAGCTCCCTGCAGCCCACCTGGCTCTGGTCCGGACCTGAGAAATGGAGACTGAGGGTCAGGGTCAGGTCCTCTTATTTTAGACCACACTTCTGACTGGACTGTATGTGTGTGAGGCCCACTTCATTCTGATGGGACTCTGCATGTTTTTATTGGTCCTGATCACAGTTAGAGGTGGGAGAACTAAAGGGGCTCGACGCCAACTTTACAGATGAAGCAAGTTCACAGGATGTTTCTAGGTTTTTAACTGTCTCTCTCACAAACCCCCAAACACTAAGAAGGGGGGGGGGAGGGGGAGGAGGAGTCCTCCTCTAAAATGTCCTCACAGCATGGACAGAGGACGGTCTACACTCACGTTGCATTGATTGTTGATCTCTGCATTCGTTACTGTTTAATCAGAGAATTAATCTGAATCACGGCTTTTAAGGACAAATCTCTAAAAGAAACGACGGAATTTTTTTTTCAGCCCAAACACAGAAAGATCATTAAATATGAACTCAGGACTGTTTTATCAATGCTCGGTTTCTCTTTGTTTTTTTAATTATCACCATTTATTGATTGGATTTGAGTCTTTTAACAGACAGATTTATGTTATTGTTATTATTATATTTTGTTTGCACCTTGTAAAGCACTTTCAATTTGGACTATTAAAAGTGTAATTTGAAATCAAACTGTCCTGATCTGTTGGTGAAGGGCTTGTAGAGGGCAGTCATTAGTTTTACTCTAAATATTTTCTTTATTTAGGTCAGATTTAGATTTAGTTTAGTTTTGGTGAAGAATTGAACAGGTTGACAGTCTCTTTAAGTTGTACTGGTCCAGGGCTATTAAACCACAATACAACTATTCAACTGTCTGATTGAACTAGTGAAGGATCCACAGAGCTCTGCATCCTTTTTATTTCAGGTTGTTCTCAAGTTTTATGATGAATTTAAATATTGTGTCACAACATTGATGAACAATAGGGCTGTTTATATCTCTAAAACAAAATGGTGCCGCTCTCGGACTAATATTCTTGCATGAGTTCGTACATATTAACTTCCCTTCTTTCATACATTTTTATCCACTATCTTTTCCCCTCTTCCTTCCTTCCTTTCTACTAAATTTTGCATATCTTTTACATCAGATTTCTTTATAATGAAGATCCAGCTGTTCCAGCTGCAACAGTCTCCCTGCACTAAGAGATGACATCATGTTCACGGCGGTCAACAGTGTCCCACCCTTCCGTTCACCCCTCGCTGCTGTGGATCTCTTTCCATCCGGTTGGACTCACCGTTACGTGCAGCGTCAGGCTGCCTCCTCCCGCCGTTCCTCGCCTGGTTTGTGTCGTCATCAGCCGGCTGGTCCTGAGTGTCCGGGACCAGCTGAGGATTCCCCGACTCGGTGGCGTCATTGTGAATAGCTGAGCTCGTGCTCACCAGCAGCAGGAACACGAGATGGAGTGCGCTGACAGGACTGAGCATGATGACACCTGAGTGAGTCACACCTGATGGAGCAAAATCAGCAGCAGCGGTGCTTTATATCCACTGTAGGAAGACACGCCCACCTGCAGCAGCCTGCAGGGACCCCACATGGTCCACATGGTCCGGGTTCAGGCTCAGTGTATGGTTCAGGCTCGGATCTTCAGCACACTCAGTTATAAAATATTGGAAACTGTTTCAATCTGTTTACATCAGAACTGAAATAACTGTAAAGTCTGAGATTTATTTTACACACAGTGTCCAAACTAAAAAGTAGTTGGACCTTTGAAATGATTCAATTCAATAAAACCCATCTTTTAGATTACCTTTGACTGCACTGCTGTCAGCTTGTCCCTCACAGAGACTCATAGATCAACAGAAGACCTGAGGACCAGCAGCTCAGAGGATTCAGCACCAGAACCAAACCAAGTTCTGGAACAGTTCTCTGAACCAAGAGACAAAGAAGACGGAGACACTCGTCTGTCCAACATGCTGCTGCTGCTGCTTTGATTTGTAATGGACGTCTGCTGCTGCAGATGTCACTGCTGATGGAGGCAGCAGGATGATGCAGAGGTACACAGGAGCTTCTGCATCATCCTGAACAGATGAGCAGAGAGCTCTTCAGGGTGGAGAGGAGGGACATGCTGGACAGGTGGAGTCAGTCAGCTGATCTTAGTCAGACTGAGCAGAACCACTGACTGACTGCAGGTTTCTAAAACACACAGCTGCCCTTTAATATAACAGCCATCATTTAATCTCAGGCTGAACATGTGGACATGTGTGGACATGTGGAAGTGTCCCAGTACTATACTGACTTCATACAAAGGCCTCAGTGACAGCTGCTGCAGAAATGTCACTCATTTTCATACTTATTGGTCTCCAGCTTTGGGTTCCTGAAAACTCTGTAATATATCGTTATATTGAATTTTATGTAGAAATCATGATGCTTTCATTTAGTAAAGAAAAATATCAGAAGAACATATAACTGTGAATACATTCCTACAGTACACATGTAGGACTGTTATGTGTTGTGATACTGAACATCAGCTCATCTTTCTTTATTTGAATTTAAGACTCAGTTCACATCCAACTGTCATATTTACTGAACGGTGGAAAGGCGCCCCCTGGTGTTTCACTGAGGCACACACAGACAGATGGAAGTCCTCTACTATTTCAAGCACAAATCTATCCTCCACCACGTTTCGCACAGAAATACTCTACTTTTAGTGCACATCCTTTATCTGAGAGCGTTGGATATAAGAACTTATTTCAGATGACTTTGAACTGAGCTAACTGAGCTACACTTACTGTAGAGTTTAATTTAATGATGGTCAGATGATATCAGAGTGTGCTGCTGGGAGAAGTATTCAGATTTATGGATAAATTAAAAGGACCTATACAACAATATACAAACATTTCTATCCTACATTCAAATGACTGGACGGTCCGAGGAGACGGTACCTCCGCCGCCACAGAGGGGGCGCTGCAGGCTACTGCCCTCCTCAAACTCCCTCCGGGACACGTCATACAAACAGCAGCTTTAAGCTTCTGAGCATGCGCGTCTAGTTTCTTCTTTCCCTGCGGCTCGAAGAGGACAACTGAACGGTACCGGTGCCTCTGTTTCTGTCCACTGCTGCTGGGTTTTATACATCTTTTATTTATTGATCAGAAAGGTTTCAGTTTCTGAGCTCATCTGTGAGACGAACCTTATTCAGGAATCTCGTTGTTGGAGCTCCGTCTCTGAACGCAGGGAGGACTCGTAGGTCCACGTAAGCGTCCGGTTCAGAGACTGTATGGTCCGGTTCAGAGACTGTATGGTCCGGTTCAGAGACTCTGTGGTCCGGATCAGACTCTGTGGTCCGGATCAGACTGTATGGTCCGGTTCAGACTGTGTGGTCCAGTTCAGAGACTGTATGGTCCGGATCAGAGACTCTGTGGTCCGGATCAGACTGTGTGGTCCAGTTCAGAGACTGTATGGTCCGGATCAGAGACTCTGTGGTCCGGATCAGACTCTGTGGTCCGGATCAGACTGTATGGTCCGGTTCAGACTGTGTGGTCCAGTTCAGAGACTGTATGGTCCGGATCAGAGACTCTGTGGTCCGGATCAGACTGTGTGGTCCAGTTCAGAGACTCTGTGGTCCGGATCAGACTGTATGGTCCGGATCAGAGACTGTATGGTCCGGATCAGAGACTCTGTGGTCCGGATCAGACTGTATGACCTGATGTCTTATTCTTTACAGGACAAAAGTATGTGGACACGTGTCTTTCTAAAAGCAGCTCCACTCTTCAGGCTCCAGTGATGGAGGTGTCCACATGCAGAGTTTTGACCACATGCAGAGTGTCTTTGTCCCCCATGTCTCCAACTGTTTGTCCTCATGAAGTCTTTTCTGCTTGTTCTGTTTCCAGATGATGAAGATGCTGTGTGTGTTTGTGGTGCTGGTTCTGCTGGGTCTGGGCTCAGGAGAGGAGGGGGCCCGGCTTCTGGCCTCCAAGTCTCTGCTGAACCGCTACGCTGTGGAGGGCCGGGACCTGACCCTGCAGTACAACATCTACAACGTGGGCTCCAGGTACCGACCCGCCTCCCGACCTGTTCATTCAATTTATATTGGTAACATCAACGGTATGAATAGAACTGTGTGGAAACACTGGTGTTATTGAAGTCCAGAGGAAACGGGACCACACTCACCAGTGTCCCCACTCACCAGTGTCCCCACTCACCATGGGAAGTGAATTAATGACCTAATTAGTTAATGTTGGTTGTTGTGTCTGTCACTGACTCGTTTTGACTCGTACTGACTGCTGCTGACTCAGATTGACTGTTAATGACTTGTACAGAAACAGGTTCCTGAGTTCTTCCTTTGTTCTGTGGACGTTCTGTAACTAGCTGTCCTCTTCCTGTCTGTCTCTGCAGCGCTGCTCTGGAGGTGGAGCTGTCCGACGACTCTTTCCCTCCTGAAGACTTTGGAATCGTTTCAGGGATGCTGAATGTTAAATGGGACAGGATCGCACCGTATCCTTGAACCTACATGTTCCCACACGTCTCATCAAACACACCTGTCTCAGGTTATGTTCAGGGACTAACTGTCAATCACTGTGGACCCAATTTAATGTCAGACGTTCCAGTGGAGTCAGAGAGGGAGCCGTCAGACTGCACAAGGAACTGACAGTGAGATTGAACTCCGCAGGTCAACAACACAGCGTCTCTAAAACATGGCAGCACAGGACACTTTCTACAGTGTCAGACATGATGTGTTACAAAACTGACCGCAGTGGAGGTCAGACAGTCAGACAGTGCGTTATCTCTTTTTAAAATCTGCATATTTAAAATCCCCATGATATTTTTAAATGTGCAAGACATTTTAAATTTGTATCCCTGAGGGGACGAACACTGTATCTGTCTGTGTGTCTCTGAATGGATAAGTTGTCAACTTTAACGGTGAACGTCTCAGAGCCAGCAATGTGTCTCACACAGTGGTGTTGCGCCCCCTGAAGGCCGGATACTTTAACTTCACCTCGGCGTCCATCAGCTACCTGGCTCAGGAGGGAGGCCAAGTGGTGGTGAGAACTCTGCATGAATAAAAGCAGTTGAAGTGTGTGGTGACGTGAAGGCCAGCTGACGTACTCTTCCCTCTGTAGGTGGGCTACACCAGCGCCCCCGGTCAGGGAGGCATCCTGGCTCAGAGGGAGTTCGACCGGCGCTTCTCTCCCCACTATGTAAGTGCTGCACTCTCAAAGACTTTTCCTCCTGAGAGTGGAGCTGCACTTCTCTACACTAACACTTTATTACTGTGTACTCTGACACCAGGAAACCCGCTCCACTGAGGACTGGTCCTTTTTATTGAGGTCTAAAATTTTATAGTTTACTTCACCTTCACTCATAGAAAGAGGAAGGACATAATATTAAAACCATTGAGTACTCTGACAGGCTAGTACTCTGACAGGCTAGTACTCTGGCATTCTGACAGGTTAGTACTCTGACAGGTTAGTACTCTGACAGGCTAGTACTCTGACACGTTAGTCCTCTTGACAGGTTGGTTAGTACTTAGTTAGTTAGTTAGTTAGTGTGACAGGGTCACGCTGCTGCACATGGTTTACTCGCAACAGGAGCAGTCTCTGAATGTATTGATGGACAATCAGTATTTGACTGTCTCTGGAGGTTCTGACCCGACTCGGCAGGGACACTCAGAATGTTTGACCTGTACTGTTCCCATGTGTCTCTAGCTGGACTGGGCTGCATTTGGCGTGATGACTCTGCCCTCCATCGGCATCCCTCTGCTCCTCTGGTACTCCAGCAAGAGGAAGTACGATTCACCGAAGGCCAAGAAGAACTGAGGGGGCGGGCTGGATTCGAGGCTGTTGGGGGATATGACCCATATTGGGGGAGAAAGTGGAAAGAAACATACAGTGACCAAGAAACAAGATGTGATGTGATTAGAGTGGTTCAGAGAAGAAGCTGAACATCTTCAGCAGGTTTACAGAACACGAGCCGAACAGCTGCTGGTCCGTCCTTCATGTCTGATACCTTAGTTTGTAATGAAATGAAATGAACTGATTCAGATGTGAAGTTTACAGCCAGTTGTTAAATTTGAAAATAAAAACTTTTTTTTTTTTTCTAAAGTTGTGTCTGACTGATTTCTGAAGTTTGATGTTCCTGTTTTTCAGTTTCTATAATAATAAAATAACTTTAAATAGGAACAACAGTTTGTGAGCATGGAGTCGGGTCATCTGAATAAAAACATCTGATCCTCCAGTTCATCAGGAAAAACTCCAAAATGAGCACATATGGAGATGCCTGGTTTTCACAGAATGGAAACTTCTCATCTGAAGAGTGACTGAAGCTGTCAAACATTCAGACAGCTGTCAGTTTGATGTTCACCTCAAACCTACAGAGGAGTACAAACACAGATCTGTACATCATCGAGTATTGATAGATTATATATGACGTCATCAGAGTATTTACCCATGTACTTAAGTAGACTTCAATGGTCCAGTGCGTCGTCGTAGTTTTTTGAATTACTCAGAATGCCAACACAACAGCACCTCTAAACTTTAAACATTTCCGCTTTCTTTTTGAAGACTGATAGTATATCGGAAGTTTTCTTTTATTGAATTGATATCACCTGTTAATTATGAAAAATGTGGCAGGGCAGATCAGACAGGGTTTGAACGTCCTGGGCGACCGGGGGCCGTGAACGCCTCTACAGGTCTCACGGTGAACGGACATGACATCAAACTGAGGCGGCGGTTTTCCGCATTCCTGCGAGCCGCAGCCAGTACGCACCGCGTAGCACACCGAGTCCCGGACATCTGCCAACAACAGGGCAGGGATACCGGGAGAAGACGCGGTACACAACTACACCGACTGCAGGCCGGAAGAAGACGCTCCGTGTAAGAGGCTGCTGCGTCGACGGTCAGTTGGCAAAATATTTATTTTTCCGCATTCACAGCGTCTGAAACACTGAAGTCTGCGTGAAACTGTGAACCACTGAATCTCTGAGATCACTGTGAAACTCACTGAGATCACGAAGTTATTTTACTGTCCGAAAACTGAAGGCTTCAGCTGTACTCCCAACAGGTGAAGATCAAAAATGTGTGGATCAGTTGATCAGCTCATTAATGACAGCTGATCACTGACAGCTGATTAATTACAGTTGATCACTGACATCTGATCACTCACTGACATCTGATTAATGACAGTTGATCACTGACAGCTGATTAATGACAGTTGATTAATGACAGCAGATCCCTGACAGTTGATCATTGACAAATGATCATTATCAATATATAACAGGAGGAGGAGGCCTTTAAAATTAGCTTTACAAACTGGAGTAAACATCAGCTCGTCCTCAGTACTCCTGTTCTCAGCCGATCATCCTCTGTGGTCCTCACCTGTAAAGTAGACGGACAGTTACAGGTCTACTTCACAACCACACAAACATTACCCAATTAAAACCAGCACACTCTGATTGGCTGGAAATACTGAAACCAAATATCAGAATATATCAGGTTATATGAGATTATCTCAGATTATACCAGAATAAATCAGGTTATATCAGAATATATTAGATTATCTCAGATTAAATTATATCAGAATATATCATATTATATATGATTATCTCACAATATCATATTATATCAGAATATATCAAAGTATCTCATTATATTCTATTATATCAGAATATATCAGATTATCTCAAATGATCAGATTATATCATATCTGAGAATATATCAAATTATCTCATTTTATCACATTATATCAGAATATATCAGATTTTATCAGATTATGAGTTGTGTAAACCAAATATCATATTATCTCAGATTATATCAGAATATATCAGATTATCTCAATTGATCTCAGATTATCTCATTTTAAATCAGAATATATCAGAATATATCCGATTATCTCAAATTACCAGATTACATGTGATCTGTTTAATTATTCAGACTCTTTTTAGTCTCCTGTATTAAGACTAACAGGTGATTCCAGTTGGTTTTCTCAGTGTTTACTTGTTTAGCTGTTTAATATTTTAGACTCCATTCACACAAACAGAATACAAACCGATGTTTAGTTCTGACATGAGGACAGGTCTGTTGCTTGGTTTGAGTAATGTGGGTTTGCGTTGAAAAGGTTAAGAGGTAAAGTTCATGTTGAAATAGGGAAAAAGTGAGATGATGCAACATGTGCTGTGTCCTGTGGTCATGTGATGTGATGTCATTGAGGGAAGTCCTACAGTTTCACCTGCTGCTGCAGGCGGTGGAGGGGAGGGAGGAAGGGGGGGCGGGGCATGTGCTTTTCTGAGAATGGCCCAAGTTTAAGGAAGTGACCCGCCTCGGCCGACAGGCAGGTGTCTGTTCATGAGCATGATGAGGTCACAGGAGGCGTGGTGGCCTGAAGAATTACAAATGTTCACACATTCATGTCTTCAATGATGAAGTTGTAACATCTAGGAAGACTGTTGGGCGTCTTCCATTCATCCACTGCTCTTCACTTCCATCAGGACTCCGCCTCCATCAGTTTGTGTTTCAGTTTACAGCTGCTGTCATCAGCGCTTCTCAATATTTCATCCCGCAAGTTTTAGGAGATGAACATGAGCAGAAGATGAGAGAAAGAATTTTAGTTTTAGTCCACATGGTGCTTCTGGATCTTTTTTTCATTCTTTATGATGTGCAGAAGGAAGTTTGTGGGCAGTGTGTGTGCTGCAACAACGTGCGTGTGTCGTTACACGCTGCAGCAACGAGCGTGTGTCGTTACACGCTGCAGCAACGAGCGTGTGTAGTTACATGCTGCAGCAACGATTGTGTGTCGTTACATGCTGCAACAACGTGCGTGTGTAGTTACACGCTGCAGCAACGAGCGTGTGTCGTTACACGCTGCAGCAACGAGCGTGTGTCGTTACACGCTGCAGCAACGAGCGTGTGTCGTTACACGCTGCAGCAACGAGCGTGTGTCGTTACACGCTGCAGCAACGAGCGTGTGTCGTTACACGCTGCAACAACGTGCGTGTGTCGTTACACGCTGCAGCAACGAGCGTGTGTCGTTACACGCTGCAGCAACGAGCGTGTGTCGTTACACGCTGCAGCAACGAGCGTGTGTCGTTACACGCTGCAGCAACGAGTGTGTGTAGTTACATGCTGCAGCAACGATTGTGTGTCGTTACATGCTGCAACAACGTGCGTGTGTAGTTACACGCTGCAGCAACGAGCGTGTGTCGTTACACGCTGCAGCAACGAGCGTGTGTAGTTACACGCTGCAACAACGTGCGTGTGTCGTTACACGCTGCAGCAACGAGCGTGTGTCGTTACACGCTGCAGCAACGAGCGTGTGTAGTTACATGCTGCAGCAACGATGTGTGTCGTTACACGCTGCAACAACGCTGCAGCAACGTGTGTCGTTACACGCTGCAGCAACGAGCGTGTGTCGTTACACGCTGCAGCAACGAGTAGTTACACGCTGTCGTTGTCGTTACACGCTGCAGCAACGAGCGTCGTTACACGCTGCAACAACGAGCGTGTGTCGTTACACGCTGCAGCAACGAGCGTGTGTCGTTACACGCTGCAACAACGAGCGTGTGTCGTTACACGCTGCAACAACGTGCGTGTGTCGTTACACGCTGCAACAACGAGCGTGTGTCGTTACACGCTGCAACAACGAGCGTGTGTCGTTACACGCTGCAGCAACGAGCGTGTGTCGTTACACGCTGCAGCAACGAGTGTGTCGTTACACGTGTGTCGTTACACGCTGCAGCAACGAGCGTGTGTCGTTACACGCTGCAGCAACGAGCGTGTGTCGTTACACGCTGCAGCAACGAGCGTGTGTCGTTACACGCTGCAGCAACGTTACACGCTGCAACAACGTGTGTGTTACACGCTGCAGCAACGAGCGTGTGTCGTTACACGCTGCAACAACGCTGCAGCAACGAGCGTGTGTCGTTACACGCTGCACGCTGCAAACGAGCGTGTGTCGTTACACGCTGCAGCAACGTGCGTGTGTAGTTACACGCTGCAGCAACGAGTGTGTCGTTACACGCTGCAACAACGATTGTGTGTAGTTACACGCTGCAGCAACGAGTGTGTCGTTACACGCTGCAACAACGTGCGTGTGTAGTTACACGCTGCAGCAACGAGCGTGTGTCGTTACACGCTGCAGCAACGAGCGTGTGTCGTTACACGCTGCAGCAACGTGCGTGCTGCAGTAACGTTACACGCTGCAGCAACGAGCGTGTGTCGTTACACGCTGCAACAACGTGCACACGCTGCAAACGAACACGCTGCAACAACGTGCGTGTGTCGTGCTGCAGCAACGAGCGTGTGTCGTTACACGCTGCAACAACGTGCGTGTGTCGTTACACGCTGCAGCAACGAGCGTGTGTCGTTACACGCTGCAGCAACGAGCTGCAGCAACGAGCGTGTGTCGTTACACGCTGCAACAACGTGCGTGTGTAGTTACACGCTGCAACAACGTGCGTGTGTAGTTACACGCTGCAGCAACGAGCGTGTGTCGTTACACGCTGCAGCAACGAGCGTGTGTCGTTACACGCTGCAGCAACAACGTTACACGCGTGTGTCGTTACACGCTGCAGCAACGAGCGTGTGTCGTTACACGCTGCAGCAACGAGCGTGTGTCGTTACACGCTGCAGCAACGAGCGTGTGTCGTTACACGCTGCAGCAACGAGTGTGTGTAGTTACACGCTGCAGCAACGATTGTGTGTAGTTACACGCTGCAGCAACGAGTGTGTCGTTACACGCTGCAACAACGTGCGTGTGTAGTTACACGCTGCAGCAACGAGCGTGTGTCGTTACACGCTGCAACAACGTGCGTGTGTCGTTACACGCTGCAGCAACGAGCGTGTGTCGTTACACGCTGCAGCAACGAGCGTGTGTCGTTACATGCTGCAGCAACGAGTGTGTAGTTACACGCTGCAGCAACGATTGTGTGTAGTTACACGCTGTTACATGCTGCAACAACGTGCGTTACACGCTGCAACAACGTGTGTGTGTCGTTACACGCTGCAACAACGTGCGTGTGTCGTTACACGCTGCAGCAACGTGCGTGTGTCGTTACACGCTGCAACAACGTGCGTGTGTCGTTACACGCTGCAACAACGAGCGTGTGTCGTTACATGCTGCAACAACGTGCGTGTGTAGTTACACGCTGCAACAACGTGCGTGTGTAGTTACACGCTGCAGCAACGAGCGTGTGTCGTTACATGCTGCAGCAACGACTGTGTAGTTACACGCTGCAGCAACGATTGTGTGTAGTTACACGCTGCAGCAACGAGTGTGTCGTTACATGCTGCAACAACGTGCGTTACACGCTGCAACAACGTGTGTGTGTCGTTACACGCTGCAGCAACGTGCGTGTGTCGTTACACGCTGCAACAACGTGCGTGTGTCGTTACATGCTGCAACAACGAGCGTGTGTCGTTACATGCTGCAACAACGTGCGTGTGTAGTTACACGCTGCAGCAACAAGCGTGTGTCGTTACACGCTGCAGCAACAAGCGTGTGTCGTTACACGCTGCAGCAACGAGTGTGTCGTTACATGCTGCAACAACGTGCGTGTGTAGTTACACGCTGCAGCAACGAGCGTGTGTCGTTACACGCTGCAACAACGTGCGTGTGTAGTTACACGCTGCATCAACGAGCGTGTGTCGTTACACGCTGCAACAACGTGCGTGTGTAGTTACACGCTGCAGCAACGAGCGTGTGTCGTTACACGCTGCAGCAACGAGCGTGTGTCGTTACACGCTGCAGCAACGAGCGTGTGTCGTTACATGCTGCAGCAACGAGTGTGTAGTTACACGCTGCAGCAACGATTGTGTGTAGTTACACGCTGCAGCAACGAGTGTGTCGTTACACGCTGCAACAACGTGTGTGTGTAGTTACACGCTGCAGCAACGAGCGTGTGTCGTTACACGCTGCAACAACGTGCGTGTGTAGTTACACGCTGCAGCAACGAGCGTGTGTCGTTACACGCTGCAGCAACGAGCGTGTGTCGTTACACGCTGCAGCAACGAGTGTGTGTCGTTACAAGCTGCAGCAACGAGTGTGTAGTTACACGCTGCAGCAACGAGTGTGTGTCGTTACACGCTGCAGCAACGAGTGTGTAGTTACACGCTGCAGCAACGTGTGTGTGTCGTTACACGCTGCAGCAACGTGTGTGTGTCGTTACACGCTGCAACAACGTGTGTGTGTCGTTACACGCTGCCACAACGTGCGTGTGTAGTTACACGCTGCAACAACGTGTGTGTGTAGTTACACGCTGCAACAACGTGTGTGTGTCGTTACACGCTGCAGCAACGTGCGTGTGTCGTTACATGCTGCAACAACGTGCGTGTGTCGTTACACGCTGCAACAACGTGTGTGTGTCGTTACACGCTGCCACAACGTGCGTGTGTAGTTACACGCTGCAACAACGTGTGTGTGTAGTTACACGCTGCAACAACGTGTGTGTGTCGTTACACGCTGCAGCAACGTGCGTGTGTCGTTACACGCTGCAACAACGTGTGTGTGTCGTTACACGCTGCAGCAACGAGCGTGTGTAGTTACACGCTGCAACAACGTGCGTGTGTAGTTACACGCTGCAACAACGTGTGTGTGTCGTTGTGTTCTTCTGGAGAAAAGTGTTTCTAACTCTGCTTCTCGTCTTCAGGTGCTGCTCTGCTGAGTTTGGAGTTCGGAGGATCATGAACCAGGCGGAGCTGCAGAAGACCAACAGAGGACCAAGCAGGTGGAAGTGAAGCAGACCAACATGGCTGTCTTCAAGCCTGAGAACGTGGAGGACTTCTATGAGATTGGAGAAGTTCTGGGAAGGTACGAACAGAACCGCGGTCGTTTTACTGCAGCAGGTTTTACAACAGCACACAGAAAGTCCCGTGACATTTCCAGATTCTGTCCTCTGAACTCTAATGGAGAACGTTCACATCCCAACACGTCCTCAGTGAGTCAGTCAACTGCACTTTCAACCATGTTGGTGTTCATTGTGTCTTTGTGCTGAACTGAAGACAGCTGAAACATCTGGAAGTGTGTGATGTGTTTTAGATGTTAAATGTGTTTCTGTCTGAACGGTTCAGAGCAGATGGAACACATTTAATGTTTCTTGTGTCTCTCACTCTGGACGTGTCCTTGTCCCTCCAGCGGACACTTTGGACAGGTCCGGCAGGTCCGTGAGCGCACGTCTGGGACTCTGTGGGCGGGAAAGTTCCTGAAGATCCGGAGGGTTGCGGTGAGCCGTCTGGGTTTGGAGCGGAGCAGCGTGGAGCGAGAGGTGGAGATCCTCCAGGCGGTCCAACATCCCAACATCGTGACGCTCAGAGACGTGTTTGAGAGCCGGGCCGAGGTGGTGCTGATCCTGGAGCTGTGAGTCCAGAGAGGGAGTCTGTGTCTCTGTGTGTGTGTGTGTGTGTGTGTGTGTGTGTGTGTGTGTGTGTGTGTGTGTGTGTGTGTGTGTGTGTGTGTCTCTGTGTGTGTGTGAGACAAAATATCAGACTTGTTGAAAATGATCAAGTCATGGGGGGTCTGTTTGTGTCCGTCCTCTGTATGATTGACAGTCTTGAACTCTGTGATGTCTCAGAGTCAGCGGCGGGGAGCTGTTTGACTTCATTGCTGAGAAGGAAAACCTTCTGGAGAGTGAAGCCATCGAGTTCATGAAGCAAATCCTGGAGGGACTGAGCTTCATGCACAGCAAGAACATCGCACACTTTGACCTCAAGGTAACACACATAGTAAACACACATAAACACACATAATAAACACACACAAACACATAAACCTACATATTAAACACGCACAAACACATAGACACACATACACACACACA
>NW_027210843.1:492500-517911 GCF_029030835.1 Brachyistius frenatus | reverse complement strand
ATGACATTAACATCCTGGATGAAAAGCCATGTCAAGGGCAAGAATTGAACCTGGAACCTTCTGACTGGGAGGCAACAACAAGTACTGGGTTCGATCAGGGGCTTGGAACTCTGTCTGTGGAGGATTGCATGTTCTTGCTTGGAGTGTGACTTTGTCACAATTACGACTACATGATGTTTGTTTTACATCATGGACTATATGCATGATAACATGCATAAGATAGTCATCCATATTATGGATGACATATTTTAATTTACTTATTACCTATGCAGGAACATGCAAATTCCACATAGAAAGTCCCAGGCGGGGATCGAACCACGGACCTTTAGACTGTAAGACGACAACGCTGACAACTGCACTGTTGTGTTGCCTGAAATAATTTAAACGGAAGTCATATTTATAGCATGTCGTCTAAAATATGATCAAAAAGTCATACTATAGCATGTCGTCTAAAATATGATCAAAAAGTCATACTATAGCATGTCGTCTAAAATATGATCAAAAAGTCATACTATAGCATGTCGTCTAAAATATGATAAAAAAGTCATACTATAGCATGTCGTCTAAAATATGATAAAAAAGTCATACTATAGCATGTCGTCTAAAATATGATAAAAAAGTCATACTATAGCATGTCGTCTAAAATATGATAAAAAAGTCATACTATAGCATGTCGTCTAAAATATGATAAAAAAGTCATACTATAGCATGTCGTCTAAAATATGATAAAAAAGTCATACTATAGCATGTCGTCTAAAATATGATAAAAAAGTCATACTATAGCATGTCGTCTAAAATATGATAAAAAAGTCATACTATAGCATGTCGTCTAAAATATGATAAAAAAGTCATACTATAGCATGTCGTCTAAAATATGATAAAAAAGTCATACTATAGCATGTCGTCTAAAATATGATAAAAAAGTCATACTATAGCATGTCGTCTAAAATATGATAAAAAAGTCATACTATAGCATGTCGTCTAAAATATGATAAAAAAGTCATACTATAGCATGTCGTCTAAAATATGATAAAAAAGTCATACTATAGCATGTCGTCTAAAATATGATAAAAAAGTCATACTATAGCATGTCGTCTAAAATATGATAAAAAAGTCATACTATAGCATGTCGTCTAAAATATGATAAAAAAGTCATACTATAGCATGTCGTCTAAAATATGATAAAAAAGTCATACTATAGCATGTCGTCTAAAATATGATAAAAAAGTCATACTATAGCATGTCGTCTAAAATATGATAAAAAAGTCATACTATAGCATGTCGTCTAAAATATGATAAAAAAGTCATACTATAGCATGTCGTCTAAAATATGATAAAAAAGTCATACTATAGCATGTCGTCTAAAATATGATAAAAAAGTCATACTATAGCATGTCGTCTAAAATATGATAAAAAAGTCATACTATAGCATGTCGTCTAAAATATGATAAAAAAGTCATACTATAGCATGTCGTCTAAAATATGATAAAAAAGTCATACTATAGCATGTCGTCTAAAATATGATAAAAAAGTCATACTATAGCATGTCGTCTAAAATATGATAAAAAGTCATACTATAGCATGTCGTCTAAAATATGATAAAAAAGTCATACTATAGCATGTCGTCTAAAATATGATAAAAAAGTCATACTATAGCATGTCGTCTAAAATATGATAAAAAAGTCATACTATAGCATGTCGTCTAAAATATGATAAAAAAGTCATACTATAGCATGTCGTCTAAAATATGATAAAAAGTCATACTATAGCATGTCGTCTAAAATATGATAAAAAAGTCATACTATAGCATGTCGTCTAAAATATGATAAAAAAGTCATACTATAGCATGTCGTCTAAAATATGATAAAAAAGTCATACTATAGCATGTCGTCTAAAATATGATAAAAAAGTCATACTATAGCATGTCGTCTAAAATATGATAAAAAAGTCATACTATAGCATGTCGTCTAAAATATGATAAAAAAGTCATACTATAGCATGTCGTCTAAAATATGATAAAAAAGTCATACTATAGCATGTCGTCTAAAATATGATAAAAAAGTCATACTATAGCATGTCGTCTAAAATATGATAAAAAAGTCATACTATAGCATGTCGTCTAAAATATGATAAAAAAGTCATACTATAGCATGTCGTCTAAAATATGATAAAAAAGTCACACTATAGCATGTCGTCTAAAATATGATAAAAAAGTCATACTATAGCATGTCGTCTAAAATATGATAAAAAAGTCACACTATAGCATGTCGTCTAAAATATGATAAAAAAGTCATACTATAGCATGTCGTCTAAAATATGATAAAAAAGTCACACTATAGCATGTCGTCTAAAATATGATAAAAAAGTCATACTATAGCATGTCGTCTAAAATATGATAAAAAAGTCATACTATAGCATGTCGTCTAAAATATGATAAAAAAGTCACACTATAGCATGTCGTCTAAAATATGATAAAAAAGTCATACTATAGCATGTCGTCTAAAATATGATAAAAAAGTCATACTATAGCATGTCGTCTAAAATATGATAAAAAAGTCATACTATAGCATGTCGTCTAAAATATGATAAAAAAGTCATACTATAGCATGTCGTCTAAAATATGATAAAAAAGTCATACTATAGCATGTCGTCTAAAATATGATAAAAAAGTCACACTATAGCATGTCGTCTAAAATATGATAAAAAAGTCACACTATAGCATGTCGTCTAAAATATGATAAAAAAGTCATACTATAGCATGTCGTCTAAAATATGATAAAAAAGTCACACTATAGCATGTCGTCTAAAATATGATAAAAAAGTCATACTATAGCATGTCGTCTAAAATATGATAAAAAAGTCACACTATAGCATGTCGTCTAAAATATGATAAAAAAGTCACACTATAGCATGTCGTCTAAAATATGATAAAAAAGTCATACTATAGCATGTCGTCTAAAATATGATAAAAAAGTCATACTATAGCATGTCGTCTAAAATATGATAAAAAAGTCACACTATAGCATGTCGTCTAAAATATGATAAAAAAGTCATACTATAGCATGTCGTCTAAAATATGATAAAAAAGTCACACTATAGCATGTCGTCTAAAATATGATAAAAAAGTCACACTATAGCATGTCGTCTAAAATATGATAAAAAAAAAGTCACACTATAGTATGTCGTCTAAAATATGATAAAAAAGTCATACTATAGCATGTCGTCTAAAATATGATAAAAAAGTCACACTATAGCATGTCGTCTAAAATATGATAAAAAAGTCATACTATAGCATGTCGTCTAAAATATGATAAAAAAGTCACACTATAGCATGTCGTCTAAAATATGATAAAAAAGTCATACTATAGCATGTCGTCTAAAATATGATAAAAAAGTCACACTATAGCATGTCGTCTAAAATATGATAAAAAAGTCATACTATAGCATGTCGTCTAAAATATGATAAAAAAGTCATACTATAGCATGTCGTCTAAAATATGATAAAAAAAAAGTCATACTATAGCATGTCGTCTAAAATATGATAAAAAAGTCACACTATAGCATGTCGTCTAAAATATGATAAAAAAGTCACACTATAGCATGTCGTCTAAAATATGATAAAAAAGTCACACTATAGCATGTCGTCTAAAATATGATAAAAAAGTCATACTATAGCATGTCGTCTAAAATATGATAAAAAAGTCACACTATAGCATGTCGTCTAAAATATGATAAAAAAGTCACACTATAGCATGTCGTCTAAAATATGATAAAAAAGTCATACTATAGCATGTCGTCTAAAATATGATAAAAAAGTCACACTATAGTATGTCGTCTAAAATATGATAAAAAAGTCATACTATAGCATGTCGTCTAAAATATGATAAAAAAGTCATACTATAGCATGTCGTCTAAAATATGATAAAAAAGTCACACTATAGCATGTCGTCTAAAATATGATAAAAAAGTCACACTATAGCATGTCGTCTAAAATATGATAAAAAAGTCATACTATAGCATGTCGTCTAAAATATGATAAAAAAGTCACACTATAGCATGTCGTCTAAAATATGATAAAAAAGTCATACTATAGCATGTCGTCTAAAATATGATAAAAAAGTCATACTATAGCATGTCGTCTAAAATATGATAAAAAAGTCATACTATAGCATGTCGTCTAAAATATGATAAAAAAGTCATACTATAGCATGTCGTCTAAAATATGATAAAAAAGTCATACTATAGCATGTCGTCTAAAATATGATAAAAAAGTCATACTATAGCATGTCGTCTAAAATATGATTAAAAAAAAAAGTCACACTATAGCATGTCGTCTAAAATATGATAGCATGTCGTCTAAAATATGATAAAAAAGTCACACTATAGCATGTCGTCTAAAATATGATAAAAAAGTCATACTATAGCATGTCGTCTAAAATATGATAAAAAAGTCATACTATAGCATGTCGTCTAAAATATGATAAAAAAGTCACACTATAGTATGTCGTCTAAAATATGATAAAAAAGTCATACTATAGCATGTCGTCTAAAATATGATAAAAAAGTCATACTATAGCATGTCGTCTAAAATATGATAAAAAAGTCACACTATAGCATGTCGTCTAAAATATGATAAAAAAGTCACACTATAGCATGTCGTCTAAAATATGATAAAAAAAAGTCACACTATAGTATGTCGTCTAAAATATGATAAAAAAGTCATACTATAGTATGTCGTCTAAAATATGATAAAAAAGTCACACTATAGCATGTCGTCTAAAATATGATAAAAAAAAAAAGTCATACTATAGCATGTCGTCTAAAATATGATAAAAAAGTCACACTATAGCATGTCGTCTAAAATATGATAAAAAAGTCATACTATAGTATGTCGTCTAAAATATGATAAAAAAGTCACACTATAGTATGTCGTCTAAAATATGATAAAAAAGTCATACTATAGTATGTCGTATAAAATATGATAAAAAAGTCACACTATAGTATGTCGTCTAAAATATGATAAAAAAGTCATACTATAGCATGTCGTCTAAAATATGATAAAAAAAAATCACACTATAGCATGTCGTCTAAAATATGATAAAAAAAGTCATACTATAGCATGTCGTCTAAAATATGATAAAAAAGTCATACTATAGCATGTCGTCTAAAATATGATAAAAAAAGTCACACTATAGTATGTCGTCTAAAATATGATAAAAAAAAAGTCACACTATAGTATGTCGTCTAAAATAT
Source organism: Brachyistius frenatus (assembly GCF_029030835.1). Taxonomy (NCBI): domain Eukaryota; kingdom Metazoa; phylum Chordata; class Actinopteri; family Embiotocidae; genus Brachyistius; species Brachyistius frenatus. The sequence continues at coordinate 512,658 of NW_027210843.1, read as the reverse complement.
GATAAAAAAGTCACACTATAGCATGTCGTCTAAAATATGATAAAAAAGTCACACTATAGCATGTCGTCTAAAATATGATAAAAAAGTCACACTATAGCATGTCGTCTAAAATATGATAAAAAAGTCACACTATAGCATGTCGTCTAAAATATGATAAAAAAGTCATACTATAGCATGTCGTCTAAAATATGATAAAAAAGTCACACTATAGTATGTCGTCTAAAATATGATAAAAAAGTCATATGATAAAAAAGTCATACTATAGCATGTCGTCTAAAATATGATAAAAAAGTCACACTATAGTACTATAGTATGTCGTCTAAAATATGATAAAAAAGTCATACTATAGTATGTCGTCTAAAATATGATAAAAAAGTCACACTATAGTATGTCGTCTAAAATATGATAAAAAAGTCACACTATAGTATGTCGTCTAAAATATGATAAACTCACCAATCTGCTCGTTCTTAACAGTCACTTCCGCTCCAAAAGTTTTTGTAGTAACTCTTTCTGCAGGTTTTTCACATTAAAAGTCTTCCAGGACAGAAAAACTCTTATTGTGAAGGTCCTGTGCAGGAAGTAACCGGTGAGTAAAAAACATTGTCGTTAAGCAAAGTAGTGAGTTAATGTTACTCTGTTAAATTAGTGTTTTAAATAAATGTTTTTACTGATTTATCAACCAAACTCTTCATCAGTCGTCATCATCAGGAGGAAGAGTTTAGATCAACGTCTGATTCGCTGGCAAAACCGGAGAATTTAAAGTTTCAGCAGCAGGTTTTCAGTATTTTATCCCATTAGTCAACTGACAGCAGCGTTTTAACGTTAGCGTCGTATTCCAGCGCTCACGTAGAGCTACAGGCTGTAAACACCACGTCACGGGTTAGCCGCGAACGCTATGACAAAAACACGTTGTTCTTACGAAGGCTTCCGGTTCAGGTTATTTATTTATTTATTTTTAATTCAAATTTACCATGTCAACAAAAAATGTGAACATGAAGAATTTAACATTGAAATTATTATTATTATTGAAAAAAATGTTTTACAGGACAAACGTTGAAAATACGAACTCGTCTTCTCGCGACTGAAAACTCCTTCAATCGTTTTCTGACTTTTAGCTTAAAGTCGCTTTCAGCTGGTGGAGAAACACGAGTTTTACCGGCTTTTATTTGACCTGGTTTCTACTGACGCTAACAGAGCACCTTTTTTTTTTACGAGAATTTTTTTTTTTCTTTTTATAATTGATCATTTTAGTTAAAGACGTTTCTATTTTGTATTGTCGCGCGAAACTGATGTAAAATATTAGATTATTTTGGGCTTTCTCAGCCGACTAATTAGCTTGAAAAGTTGATGACTCCTGATGATGTAAAATGACTAATGAGGCCACCTGTCGCTGTGGGCGGGGCTTAAAGAAAAACACATTCATTTCATCTCAGAGTTTTAGTGTCTCTACACAGAATTATTTAATCAGCCAATAAAAACTGAATCACTTCACTGGTTGAACTTTTCAACTGCAGCAGAAAAACATTTAAATGAGTATTTCTGTTGTGCAAAAAACGTGTTCAATATAATAAACGTGTTTCTTTGTGATCATCTAAAGCTCTGTATCGTCCATAAATTAGAGATTATTATAAAGTCCTTTGTTTTTCAGTTGATCAATTCTATCAGTTAAAAGTTAATTTATTAAACCTTAAAATGAATTAATATCCTGAACATGAGAATCTGAAACATACATTAATCCGTCTGTTAGAGGAAAACATTGGTTTGTGTTGCGGGTCACCTGCCGGTCACCAGACGGTAACACTGAAGGTCACCTGAAGGTCACCAGACGGTAACACTGAAGGTCACCAGACGGTAACACTGAAGGTCACCAGAAGGTCACACTGAAGGTCACCTGAAGGTCACTGAAGGTAACACTGAAGGTCACCAGACGGTAACACTGAAGGTCACCTGAAGGTCACCAGACGGTAATACCGAGCAGCTTTTACTCACTTCGTACAACAAATGAGTCCAAAGTGTTGACGGAGCTTCAGCAGAAAGTTCTGAGTCCGGAGGTTCTGTTACTACGGCGATGAGCTGAGGAGCTCCTGCCTGCGACGCATGATCTCCACGAACTCTGCACGGTCAGCCGCCGCCTGAGGAGGAAGAGGAAGAGGAGGAAGGAAGAGGTGGAGGAGGAGGAGGAGATCAGTGGTTGCTGCCTTCATCAAAAGACTCCACCCCTGAATCACAGGTGCTCGCTGCCAGTTTCTCCTGTCGCCTCCTCATGATCTCCTGCAGCTCAGAGCCTGAACTCCTCTGCAGGAGAGGAAGAGGAGGAAGAGGAGAGGAAGTGATGAAGAAGAGATGATGAAGAGGAGATAAACAGGAAGGGAACAAAGTAGAGACAAACTGTTAGAAAACAAATATAAAAAGTAAATTCAGATCTCAGGAGACTCTTGAAGGGTTTATATACTTCTGTATTTACAGCAGGATGACTCAGCAGATCCACTGTTTCATGACTCAGCAGACAGATCCACTGTTTCATGACTCAGCAGATCCACTGTTTCATGACTCAGCAGATCCACTGTTTCATGACTCAGCAGACAGATCCACTGTTTCATGACTCAGCAGATCCACTGTTTCATGACAGATCCACTGTTTCATGACTCAGCAGATCCACTGTTTCATCTCAGCTGTTTCATGACTCAGCAGATCCACTGTTTCATGACTCAGCAGATCCACTGTTTCATGACTCAGCACAGATCCACTGTTTCATGACTCAGCACAGATCCACTGTTTCATGACTCAGCAGATCCACTGTTTCATGACTCAGCAGACAGATCCACTGTTTCATGACTCAGCAGATCCACTGTTTCATGACTCAGCAGACAGATCCACTGTTTCATGACTCAGCACAGATCCACTGTTTCATGACTCAGCAGATCCACTGTTTCATGACTCAGCAGACAGATCCACTGTTTCATGACTCAGCAGACAGATCCACTGTTTCATGACTCACAGACAGATCCACTGTTTCATGACTCAGCAGATCCACTGTTTCATGACTCAGCAGACAGATCCACTGTTTCATGACTCACAGACACATCCACTGTTTCATGACTCAGCACAGATCCACTGTTTCATGACTCAGCAGATCCACTGTTTCATGACTCAGCAGACAGATCCACTGTTTCATGACTCACAGACAGATCCACTGTTTCATGACTCGTGAAGTTTCACCCTGAGAGTCTCCTTCAGTCTACATTAAACTCTACTGAGCGTGTGCTGTAGCTTCATGTCTGAAACCGACCTCTGGGGGGCGCCGCTGCTGCTGCAAGCTGCAAAGAGCAGGTGGATGAAAACATCTACAGTGAGGGCCAAAGGGCATGCTGGGAAACTGAGGGCGGAGCCAACCGGCTGCACAAACATCAGAGTTTGACCAACATATGGTCTGGAGCATTTAAATTCAAATAAAACTGAATTATTAATCAATGAGTCAACAAACTGATTCATAAAACCTGCTCAAATAAATACAGAAATAATTAACATTTAATTATTAATTTATCGATACATTCCTGCAGTTTTACATTTGCATGCACATACTTACTGTATATATACTCTATTTATGTAAAACTGTAGAGATGCAGTTTATAAATATATTTTAAAAACTGTCAAAATATCTTCAGTTTTTTATTAATCAGATTATTTCAAAGCGGAATTTATTTATGTTTATTTATTGATGAGTGTCTCCTTTGGTTGAACTTTTATTTTGTAGTTTCTTTGTTTCCTGACTGAAGCTGACCTCTGACCTTTGTGCAACCAGCTACAGGTGAGAAGCTGTTCAGGTCAAATCCAACATGACTCATCAATAAAACCTTCTGCTGTCAACACTGTAAAACTACATCCAGGAAATATTTCTAACTTTTGAATGAATTGTTCATATTAAACAAATAAAGTGAATTTCTACAAATATCTGAACAGCTGTCGTCCGTTTTCAGCAGCTGATGAGACTCCAGATTAAATCTATCAGTAAATAAAACAAGATTAAAAAACATTTTCTGAAACTTCTGTTCACATGTTGAAGAAGGAAATGAAACTTAAACTGTGACGGAATAAAAGGAATTATGGGAAAAATCTACAGAAATAAAACCACAACTGTAAACAGACCCATAAAATGACTCCTATTACTGAACAGTGAGCGTAGTGTTAGCGGACCGCTAATCAAAGCTAAGCTAACTCTAGGGGGAGGCGGGGTCAGAGGTCAACAGGAAGTGTGACGTAGTGCATTCAGGGAGTTTAAGGAGGACAGCAGGAAGACAAATACTGGCGCTACCTTAAAATGCTGCTAAGAAACGTTCGGAGCTTCGTTCTGACGGCCGGAGTCACGAAAAATAGATTCAAGAGAAATTTAATGAAAAACAAAATCAACAGGAAGTCTCAGGTTCTGAGTCAAGACTGATGAGTCGAAGGGACTTTGTTGGTCCTCGAGTCAAATCAGGACAAGAAGGAATCAAGTCACAGCGAACAGGTCGGAGTCGAGTCTAAAGTCAGGAACCAGGTACCTATTGATTGATCTTCAAACGACTTGTTGGTCTTAATTTGTGGACCAAAGTAAAGAAAAGTTGGTCCTTCAGTCAATTCTCCAATCAGGACCAACACAACCAGAATTACAGTCCTGAGTCGAGACCAAAAGTCTCAAGTTAAAGACGCCTCTGACCCCGAATTCAAGACAACAAGGACTTAGTCAAGACTTTTATCTTGTTATTTTAAAAATGAACTTGGTCGTAGTTTGTGGACCAAAGTAAAGACGAGACCAAAAGTCCCGAGTTAAGGAAGCTTCTTGGTCTGTAGTCAAGATAAACAAGTTCCTCTTTAAGGTCCCAATGTCGAGTCCCAAATTGGGACAAATTTGTCTTGAGGCCAACAAACCCAAACTCAAGACAGGTAAGTCAATAAGACTGACGTCAGTAAAACCACATTAAGATTGCAGTCTTAAATCAGGGAGCTGATTGGTCCCCGAGTCAAAACAAGTTGTTTGTTCAGACGGTTCGTCTAAAATCTGGAGTCTCCCAAATTTAGTCTAACAGGTCCTGATCCGGGGGCTCGTTGGGTACGCCGGGTCCTCGTTCGTGGACCAAAGTACAAACCAGAGACCAACGAGTCCAAAGTTAAAGAGGGTTCTTGGACACGAGACAAACGAGTGTTCAGTGGAAGAGGCTGGTTGGTGTCCGAGTCGTGTCCCAAACCAGATCAGGCTAACTTCTGATTTCCAAGTCAAGAAGTCTGAACTAAAGACGGAGCGTCCTCCTCAAATAAAGTCCGAAATCAGGACCGCCGACAACCAAATCGAACAACGCTGTCAGATGTCTGCTGGCAAAATGAAAAACTGATCGGCTCTACAAGTTTTTAGAAAATCTTTTTGGCTCCGGAAAGACGTGAAGTAACATCAAGTCAAAGGTCAAAAGGTCATTGGTGTCAATTCATCCAGTCGAAGTCATCAGATTCACGACTCAAGCAGAAGATGAAATGTGACGGAGTCCTTTGGAGACGTCGCGGCCGGCAGAACGAAGCGGTGAACGCGTTGACGTGAAGACGATACCTGAACAACGCAGATACAGTCAGAAGATCAAAGGAGGCTCAGAAGAAAACCTGCAGATGGAAACAGACACCAAACACCAGAACCGTGGAAGACCAACACAGGAGGAGGAGGAGGAGGAGGAGGAGGAGGAGGACACTCCTCAGCAGGAGGCACTCCTCAGGAGGACGCTGCTCCTGAGGAGGAGGACGCAGTGTCCTCGTCCCTGTTTGAACATTCAGTTCACTGAGACACTGGTGCTGCTGGAGTTTACCTCCGTCTGTGCAGCAGCGCCACCTACTGCGTGTCTGTTTCCATGGAAACAAGTTAAACTAGAACTAAAGTCTTCTTCCAACAAATGCAGCTCTCAGAATTATCGACAATTTATCAGCTGCAAATATGTGAAATTAGAAGTTTATAAAAGCTGCTGCTGTTTTATATTTAATAAAAATATCCTCAAGAAAAAAAATATGTTTCTAAATGTTTAATTATGTAGTAAAATATTTTGTTTTTAATGTTTATAAGGTTTTATTTTACTTATTAATAAAAACTGTAAATTTATTTTGTATAGTTTGTTTTCCTGTTGACATTGAAATAAAAATCAATGAAAAATTTTTCCAGAATTTCTTTCACCACAAAAAAATAATTTACTATTAAATCAAAAATAATTATAATAATAATAATAATTGTTTTCCAAAGAAATGGTATATTTATTGATCTATATTTCCACGCAGGTGAATAAATTGAATAATGTATGTTTTTAAACAACTAATTGTTCAGTTTATAGTATTAGAAGTTGTTAAATGGAGGAAAGTAGAATCAGGCACAAACAGCTGCTGCTGCATAATATGTTTTATGACACTAACATTTTAATTATTCGTTATTTAACTTTAAAGCATAAATAATCACCACTGGGGTGTTCGAGAAGTTTTACAGTCTGAAAATCAGGATGTCGGCACCCTCTGGTGGACAAACTGACTAAAAATGTAGATCTCTGATGTCTCAGAATATTTTAATAAATCGTTTTCTAAAATCTATAACTTCCTGAGATTATTAACTGAAGCTGTTGTAACTCCACAGTTTGATCTCCGTTCATGTGATCAATAAAATCAGATCTGAAATAAATCACTTTTTCCTTCTGAAGTCGATCGAGTGTCTTTCAGCTCGTCTGTTTGCTGCTGCTCTGGTTTGTCTGATCGACCAATCAGCTGGCTGGAAGCTCGACCAAACAACAACACGGTCCAATAAAAAAAAATTAAAAAAACAATAATAACCAATAAATAATATTAATATAAAAAAACTCCCCTGAAGACCAACTGACAGTAAAACGGACTGTATTTTAAAATTAAGACTTCATTCTCTGAATATTACAACTTTACTCTCAAAATGTGAAAACGCAAAACAAATATAATGTAGAAATATAAAGGTTTTATTCCAATTTGTGATTTTATTGTCTGATTATTATGTTCGTAAAATATGTCTGAAAACTCAAAATACTGGCTTTAATGTGAAAAGATTAATTCTCTGAATATTCAAACTTTATTCTGAAAATATTTAAACAAAAACGTATTCCTAAATTATTCAAACTATTGTTGAATTTCACATTTATTTTATAAATGTCAGAACTTTAATCTCCAAACATTTCAACTGTATTCTTGAAATATTAAAAATATATTCTCAAAATAATAACTGTTTTCACAAAATATTACTACTAGAGATTATCAGGAATCTGAATATTACAACTTGAATCTTCAAATAACAACAATTTTAAACTATCGTTTGAATTATAAAGGTTTTATTCTTAATAAAAATTTATTCTGTAATTATTGTACCTCTCGGATATCCAGCTTTATTTTGAAAATATTCAAACTTTGTTCTGCTAAATTACCTATTTATTCTGTAGATATTATGTTTTTCTTCAGTCTGAGTCAAATTGCTCCCTCTTTGTTTTTTTTTGTATTTTTGCATGTCGTTCTTCAGTTTCTGATGTTTTTAAATGTTTTAATACGTTTTTCCAGAAGCAGCCGCCTGTCTGAGACTTGATGAGTGTAGTTTTCAGGTGTTTTCCCGTCACTCACCTCCAGCGCCGCCTTCTGCACGGTGACCTGACTGAAGACTCGAGCGCCGTCGTCAGGACAAACCGTCTTCAGCTCCTCCTTGTTGAGGGAGAAGAGCTGAGCTCCGGTCAGGACGCCCAGGCTGGTGATGGTACTGCACCCCCACGGGCACACAGCAGGGACATATACAGCATTAAATATGATATACAGGGATATTAAATATAATATACAGCATTAAATATGATATACAGCATTAAATATGATATACAGGGATTTTAAATATAATATACAGCGTTAAATATGATATACAGGGATATTAAATATGGTATACAGCATTAAATATAATATACAGCATTAAATATGATATACAGGGATATTAAATAAGATATATATATAGGGATATTAAATATGGTATACAGGGATATTAAATAAGATATATATATAGGGATATTAAATATGGTATACAGGGATATTAAATATGAGATACAGGGATATTAAATATAATATACAGCATTAAATATGATATACAGCATTAAATATGATATACAGGGATATTAAATATAATATACAGGGATATTAAATATAATATACAGGGATATTAAATATAATATACAGCATTAAATATGATATACAGGGATATTAAATATAATATACAGCACTAAATATAACTGGGAGGAGGTTTGAAGTGAGACTCACACGGGGCTGAAGCCTTTGGCCTCCAACCAGGTTCTGACGTCGTCCGGACTCGAGTCGTACGTGATGCTGACGGCCGTTTGGCTGCTGCTGCGACTCGGAACCGGAAACTTCTTCTGAGCGCTACGACCCAAAGTCAGTCGGTGCATCAACTCGTCCTGGACCTCCTCCATGTTGGACTTCCTGCCTGCAGGAGCCCCAAAACACCACCAGAGGTCAGTCAGCAGGAAACACGCAAACATGGTGGCTTCATATTTATCTCGTTTACTTTCATTAATACAAAAACAAAAATATAAACGTGCTGATATTACGAGGAGGAAGATGAAATCTTTCAAGAATGAAGTCAAAACTTACAAAAAGGCTGAATATTTTCAGAATAAAGCTGAAATATAAAGTATGGACTTAATATTTCAATAATAATATATATCATATTTAATATTTAATAAACAACACTAAAATGGTTAAATATTTTGAAAAAATAATTGACAAAAATTGGAATAATGTTTTCAGAAAAAACTGGAGAATAGTCTAAAAAGTTTAAATAGTAATAAAGTAATTAATTAAGTTAAACGTTACCATAAAAAATATCCTGATTATTTAAAAAAAATCTACATAAATAAAGAATTTAAGATCAAATTAGATTAAATCATTTGAATCACAGAAAATTTGTAAGTTTCAAGAATGAAGACTGAAGTTACAAAAAGAATATTTCGAGAATAAAGTTCATATTTCAGAATTTTTTTAAGTATGCAACTTTTCCTGACTTCACATTATTCTTTAAAATATGAATTTTGCACATTTGTTGTAAAAATTTCTTGACTGCATTTATGAAATTTTATAAGTATCTTCTTGAAATGTAGGAAAATAAAACTTTATTGTTTTTGGTTTCCTCAAGTAAGTTTCAGAATCGACAGGTTGAGAAGACGTGTTTCTTAGTTGAACATCTTATTTAGTTGGTGTGATGATTGACTGACGTCCGCCGGCGGCTCGCTGGCCGCTCGGTTCCCTCATGGCGACGCTGTTGGTGTCGCTGGCCGTGCTGCTGTTCTGGCGGCTGATGGCGCCGACGCCGGCCGGCTTGGCGGGCTCGGCGGCCGGAGGAGGCAGCGGCGGCGTGGGGAGCCTGGCGGGGGCGGGAGGGGGCGGCGTGGGGGCCGGGGGCATCGGCGTGGCAACGGGTTTACTGGGGACAAAGTCCGTCCTCGTGGTTTGTTTCTGCAGGGGACCGTTTTAATTCACACATTTTATTTTGAAAGTCCTGCTGAGTTTCAGTCTGAAGGAAGTTGAACAGAGACTTTAGACTTTGAACTTATTTTAATGTGATAACAACTAAATTTAACTTTTGGGTTAAAACTGTTAGCATGTCAATATGTTTTTACAATTTAACTGAACATGATAAAAACTTGTGGGTGTGAAACTATTGTAATGCTAACCTTAGCGTGCTACCATGCTAAAGCATCATATTGAGTATATTATGGTCGCATTATTTATAGTAATAATGATAAGGATATATTACGTCTCAAACAAACTGAGCCTCTGTCCAAATATTTCAGACCTTCAGAATAAAGTGTATTTCCAGGATGTTTGTTTGTTGTTGTTTACCTCGTTCAACTCTCCCAGCAGTTGCTGAAACGTAAAGACGGAGGTGATGAGACCGAGCAACAACATTTTGACAGAGCTTCTAGTTTAGTTCACTAAAAATACACACCTGACCCTAGAAAACCATTTAAAAGAACAGTCCTGCATTCAGTGAAATATTCCTGCTAGCTGTCACGGTTAGCCTAGCTTAGCATCAAGCTACTGTGTGAATAAAATGTCATTTTATTGAGACGTTGTTGTAAATGTTAAACCGTGATGTAAAAACAAAAACACAGTTTAAACCACAACTAACTAACATTAAGTTGACAACATTTTCATAATATATAATTTCTTTGGCATTTTCTGAACAAAAACTGTAAAATGTTTGATATTTTCAGCTTCTTTTCTTTTACAGAGTAAAATAAAACTGTTTTGGACTGTTTGATCTGAAGATGTCAGTTTGACGCTTAGTTATATCAAAAATTTAATACAACAAGTTCATATTTTCAGAAATTTTACAGCTGAATACGTTTAATTAATTAAAGATTAATTAATGATAAAAAAAAATTAATCAAAAATGTACATCTCTGAAAATGCTGGAGCAGAATTTTCAATAAACTGACAATGTGTTGTAAATATAATCTTTTACTTTCTACGTTGAAACACATTAAGTTACTTGAATAAAGTGAAATAAAAACCGAATAAAAACTACATCAGCCGTGAGCCACCGTCTGTATGATGTCTTGGATGGAAACAAGCGTTCAATTATAAATCAACTCCAAATTAGCTAACGCTAACGGCTGCTAAATCCACGTGACATCATTCTCCAACATGTGGGACTGTTCCTTTAAGATCTGCAGCACAGCAAACAGCAGGAAGTCAAAAACTACTGGAGTCAACATTTCAAACTAAAAGCACACAGCCCGACTCGTCCTACCTTAAACATCTCAAATTCCTTCTTTGGCATCATAAGCTTGAACCAATCAGAGATAAAACATGAGACAGTGATGGAAGAGGAAGTGAGAGGGTGATGGAACAGGAAGTGACACGATGGCGCTGCGTGCTCGGTACCTGTATAGTGTGGCTGTAGACGGGCTCTCCGCGGCCCGTTACGTCCACCGCTTTGGTGATCTCCAGGATGTTGTTTGGCACGTAGCCGGATGCCCCGCAGCCGTTACGGACCTTCCACCACTGCTTCCTGTCGTCCAGAACCTGACAGACGAGGATCAGGGACCAGACAGCGGCAGGTAAATAATCAAACATCATAATTCAGTGTGTTTATGTATAAACTGCCTGTAAATAAAGTGTAAACATGCAGAAAAACAACTGCTGCATCATATTTTTTAAATCACTGACGTGCCACTGAAGAAGGAAAACGTTCACTTTGTTTTGAAAATACAATAAATACTAATGTACCAAAGTATGAAATGAATAAATCAGAAGTGAAGACATTTTATAAAATGTGCTGTTTTACCTCGACAACCTCGTCTTTGAAGACCGACAGCTCCGTGTTGTTTCTCGCCTCAAAGTCATATTTAGATTTGGCAAACAGTTTCTGGGATCCTCGGCCGTCCATGTCGAAGCTTCAGAAACACATCGTCAATATAAATACAGCACAAAAAACAAATCAAAACAAACATCAATTTAACCCTGAAAATGATTCATTTGGGGAACTTCTGAGGAAACGCTGCGTTATTCTCCGCCGCTATGCAGACGACACCCGGATTTACATTCATGTAGCGTTTTCTGGAAGTTTGTGTAAAACTTTAAAAGTATGCAATTTTCTATGTAAAATGTTCCAAAAATGTGCAGAAATCTGATGAAAACCAAAAATGAATCCATTTAAAAACTCTTTAAATTGAACTTAAAATACCTTTTAAACAATCTGTTCACAAACTGAAGTGAAAAACAAAAATCACAGTGAATGTAGAGAACGTGGATTATTTAAAGTGATAATCTGGATGAATATGGAGTGATGTCTGATGTTTTTACAGCCGTGGAGAAACGTCCCACCGGGAGATCAGACTGCTGAGAGGGAAACGTGAAGTTTAAAGATAAAACGAGTCGATAGAAACAAATCAGAATTCAGAAGAATAAACGTCTGAAGAAAGTTTCATTTTTAGGTTTAAAGCTGCAAATCAGACGAGTAAAATCAAGAAAAAGAACGTTGATGAAGGAAGCAGAAGAACGTTTTACTCACCAATTAAAATATTAATACTGAAGAGGGTAAATAAATCAATACGTTAATCTATAAATTATAATAAATACAGATGATGACGTATAAATAAATGTAGTTCAACGTTTCAGATGATCCACTTTGTTTTTCTGCATCTGTGAAATCAATAAAAATGTATAAATACAGAAATAAATAAGTATAAGAAATTAAGTGAAAATAATAACAAACATATTAATCATTAAATTCCAAACAGGTATTTATCTATTTATAAGTTCTTATTCATGAATCAACCTCAAACTCATTTGTTTATATAAAGAACAAAAATAAAGGTATAAAAAATGAATTCCATATGAATTAGTTTCTATATTTGTTTATTTTTTAATCTATTTACTGCTGAATTTTTATTATTGTTATAATTATGATAATTATCTTATAATATTTATATTATTTTCATTATTTGTTTGTTTTTTAAATAAAAAATACCATCTTTATTTAATGTATCATTATTATTTTTGTTATTCTTGTTATTTTCAACATGTATGTATTTAATATGTCCTCTGGTGAGTAAAGCGCTGCGAGGCTTCAATAGGTCGGACAGAGTGGGCGGTTCTCCAGGGCATCATGTGACCTGAGTTACCGGTCCACATGGCGGCTGACGGCCTGTTTGAACGCCGCCACGGCCGCGTCCTGGTCCAGCAGCTGCATGCGTTTGTAGGGGGTGTTGGCGAGCGCGTACCCGTCGGCTGGAGGGAACCTCTGCAGCGCCACCTGCTGTACATGGAGAGAAACACGCCACATTAAAAACACAACACGTGAAGACAGCGTGTCACCGTCACCACGGGTATCATCTGCAGAACCAGAACCAGTGTCGGACCTCCTGCGCGAGCCGCAGACGCAGATCCTCGTGTCTCTGGACGTCGGCGAGACTTTCGGCCAGCTGGGTCACTTCCTGTTCTCGACTGGGAGTCGCCGCCGGCAACACGGGAGGTTCCCATCGGTCACGGAACCGCAGAACACATGGAGGGAAGTAGTGGTCCTTCGGCCACTCCAACCTGGAGAACATCAGAACATCAGAGGAACAGCACCAACAGAACCGGGCCGCTCCGTTAGAACCGACACGGTCTCACCTGCATCTGGTCCATCCTTCTCCCAGAGAAACCCACAGGTGGCGCTCTTCTGCTGTTCCGGAAGAATGGAGGAAGTCAATGGACTCTCTGGTCAGAAGAGGAACCACAACACTACGGGCAAGATCCACACTGGAGGTCTGGATCACCTGTGTGTGTGTGTGTGTGTGTGTGTGTGTGTGTGTGTGTGTGTGTGTGTGTGTGTGTGTGTGTGTGTGTGTGTGTGTGTGTGTGTGTGTGTGTGTGTGTGTGGTGGGGGGGTGTTGTAGGAGGAGGAGGAGCAGAATAAAACGTCTGATTTGTTCTTCAAAATAAAGTTATAAATTCATAATTTTTTGTAGAATCCTAAATAAAAGCATCAGCAGTGTTTTACCATCCTGAGAGGAGTAAACAGGAAGTGGACCAGCTCCACGGCGCTTGGGTTCTGGATGTGGTCCTTCAGCTGCCCCTGCAGGTCAGAACGAAACACACACACACACACTGAGCCGGTTCTGAAGGTCCACAAATGTGTTTCAGGATCAAACTACGGAGGCCCTGAAGGTCAAAACATAAAAACAATTCACCAAATTAAACTTGTCTTTTCATATTGAGTGAATTGTTTTTGTGTTTTGACCTTCAGGGCCACCATAGCAGTAATAAAACTCTGGACCTCCTGTATGCTAATGCCATGGATGCATACAGTACTACTGCCCCACCCCCCTTGGTAGATCAGACCACAACCTGGTCCTGCTGACTCCCAGGTATGTCCCCCTGGTGCAGAGGCAGCCTGTGTCCACCAGGACTGTGAGGAGGTGGACACAGGAGGCTAAAGACGCCCTGCAGGACTGCTTTGGGTCCACGGACTGGGACGTGCTGTGTGGACCACATGGGGAGGACATCAACAGCAGGACGGACTGTATCACAGAATACATTAAATTCTGTGAACACACCACCGTACCATCCTGGACTGTAAAATGCTTCCCCAACAATAAACCGTGGATCACCAGGGACCTGAAGGTGCTTCTTAATAAGAAGAAAGCAGCCTTCAGGTCTGGGGACAGGGAGGAGCTCAGGAGAGTGCAGCGCCACCTGAAGGAGAAGATGAGGGAGTGCAAGGACTCCTACAGGAGGAAGCTGGAGGCCAAACTCCAGCAGAACAATGTGAGGGAGGTGTGAAGGAGATTACTGGGTTCAAGGGGAGAGAGAGAGACAACCAGGGGGAACCTGGAGAGGTCAAATGAGCTAAACTGAGAGTTCTGGGAGAGGAGGTGGACATGGTGGAGGAGTACAAGTACCTGGTGTCTCCATGACAACAGACTGAACTGGAAGACCAACATCAACGCTGTCTACAAGAAGGTGATGAGTCGACTCTTTTTCTTGAGGAAACTTCGATCCTTCAATGTGTGCAGCAAGATGTTGGAGATGTTCTACCATCTGTTGTGGCCAGTGAACTGTACTTCGCTGGGGTCTGCTGGGGGAGCAGCATTGGAGCCGGAGACACCAACAGACTTAACAAGCTGGTTAAGAAGGCCGGCTCCATCATCGGCTACAAACTAGATAGTCTGGAAAAGGTGGTGGAGAGGAGGACGCTGAACAAACTATTGTCCATATTGGATAATCCTGTCCACCCTCTCCACCTGCTGCAGGGACAGAGGAGGACGTTCTCCAAAAGACTCCTCCAGCTCCGCTGTCACAAGGACAGATATAAGAGATCATTCCAGATACAGGAGATCATTCCTGATACAGGAGATCATTCCTGATACAGGAGATCATTCCAGATACAGGAGATCATTCCTGATACAGGAGATCATTCCAGATACAGGAGATCATTCCAGATACAGGAGATCATTCCTGATACAGGAGATCATTCCTGATACAGGAGATCATTCCAGATACAGGAGATCATTCCTGATACAGGAGATCATTCCAGATACAGGAGATCATTCCTGATACAGGAGATCATTCCAGATACAGGAGATCATTCCAGATACAGGAGATCATTCCAGATACAGGAGATCATTCCAGATACAGGAGATCATTCCAGATACAGGAGATCATTCCTGATACAGGAGATCATTCCAGATACAGGAGATCGTTCCAGATACAGGAGATCATTCCAGATACAGGAGATCATTCCAGATACAGGAGATCATTCCAGATACAGGAGATCATTCCAGATACAGGAGATCATTCCAGATACAGGAGATCATTCCTCATTCCAGATACAGGAGATCATTCCAGATACAGGAGATCATTCCTCATTCCAGATACAGGAGATCATTCCTGATACAGGAGATCATTCCACATACAGGAGATCATTCCTGATACAGGAGATCATTCCTGATACAGGAGATCATTCCTGATACAGGAGATCATTCCTGATACAGGAGATCATTCCACATACAGGAGATCATTCCTGATACAGGAGATCATTCCAGATACAGGAGATCATTCCAGATACAGGAGATCATTCCAGATACAGGAGATCATTCCTGATACAGGAGATCATTCCAGATACAGGAGATCATTCCAGATACAGGAGATCATTCCTCATTCCAGATACAGGAGATCATTCCAGATACAGGAGATCATTCCTCATTCCAGATACAGGAGATCATTCCTGATACAGGAGATCATTCCAGATACAGGAGATCATTCCTGAATACAGGAGATCATTCCAGATACAGGAGATCATTCCTGATACAGGAGATCATTCCTGATACAGGAGATCATTCCAGATACAGGAGATCATTCCTGATACAGGAGATCATTCCTGATACAGGAGATCATTCCAGATACAGGAGATCATTCCTGCCCACTGCAATAAGACTGTACAATAACTCACCTCTGGCAAAATCCATCACAGTACAATAACACTGTTGACTGTGTTTCTTGGTTTGTTTGTATATAATATATATAGATATATAATGTACTGTATAAACTGTGTGCATTTTATATTTTATATTTATATTTTTTACTGCTATTTACTGCTATTTTATTGCTTTTCTATTATTCTATTCTATTCTATTATTTTATTCTATTATTTCTATTATTATCTTATTGCTTCTGTATGCTGCTGTAGCGAAAAAAATTTCCCCTCGGGATTAATAAAGTAAATACCTACCTACCTACCTACCTACCTACCTACCTAGCAGACATCTGATGACTCTGAGACTGGGAAGGATATTTGTATCAATAATAATGATCTGCGGCTCTGACAGAAATAATTCCTGATCAATAATTAATCGTTAAGGACTCAGCAGGAAGTGTGAAGCAGGAAGTACCAGCTGGTTGAAGGCGTGTTTGAACTTCTGCAGACAGTCCACGAACTCGTCCTCGCCAGGAGGTTTGGAGCGGAGTGTCAGGACGCCCTCTGGTGGACAGACAGGTGAGAGCAGGTCATCGTTGGAGACAAACATTCATGTCATAACTTGCTTTTTACAGAACAGTTCAGGCGATCTAAACCTGTCATCATCTATTCTGATCAAATTTACAGATTGTTAATGTCAGCCTTTTTAGATAAAAAAAAATAATTTGACATGTATCTCACCATTAAATATCATCAGCAGAGATTTATTTTTATAATAATGTAGAGGAGATTGTTTTGAATCTGTAAATATCTGAGCCATGTTTATGGGACACTATGACTCAGCAAATTGAGATTAATATGCACTTATGTCATCGTTTAATTTTGACTACAACTTTTCTATCATATTTGATCTTTTTAAAGACTATGTTTATTTGATGATGCTGTTTTCAGATTCACGGTCCTTGAACGCACCACCAGACGGACGCCCTGAGCTCACCTCCCGGACCTTTCTTCTTGCCCTTCTTGTTCTTCTTCCTCCTTGACAGCTCGCTGAAGGCTTCAGCTGCCTTCTGCAGTTTGGTGACGAAGAACTCGATGTCGTCCAGGATGTGATTCAGGATTTGCTGCAGATGAAATAATAAATCAAGTATTGATTCTCCTTCAGGTGACTTTTCCTCCGACGGATGATTAAACGCTCCGTCGTCCCGCCTCTCTTTTACGTAATCAGATTTCCCTCCAAAGCTTCCGAACTCTGATTGCGTTCTTCGGTGGGATTAAATCTGCGTGAACTCGTTCGACCTCCTGCAGCTGCTCTCGGATCAGATCTAAAACAGATGTGGGACTCACTACGTCGCGGTCCACCCAGGCCGCCTTCGCGTCCGCATCCTCCGCCAGCTGCCGCCGCTCGTCTGCAGGGGGCGACAGAGAGCAGCGGCACCGTCGTCATTTAACACATGAAAGTCTGAGATTAAATCTGTTTCATCATCAGGAAGGATTTTATTTTATTGATTCATGTTTCCCCTCAAGACACTAATACTAATACCAATAATAATAACAATAATAATAATAAATCGGTTATCAAATAGTATCATAAATAATTAACTTTTATCTCCATGGTTCTCTAAATTCAATAAATAAATAAAAAACATCAGAGTTCAAATATTTATGATGTACAGCAGGATTATTATCTCATCTATTATAGATTTATTCTTTTATCAGGTAGTATTTAAAAATAATCTCAATTTGCAATGTTCTTTTGCAATTTTACAAAAAAAAAATCGGCAGCAAAATCAAACATTTTGATCGCAACAATCACAAAAAAACACTTTTCACTCTCAGATTCATTATTTGATTTTTACTTTCCGGGTGACATCACTCACTGTCTTGTTGCTCATTGGTCCACGCTGACCAGGCGGCCACTCGGCTCTTCACATCCACCTGATTGGATGGCGGCGGCGGTTCAGGGGCGGGAGCGGCGGGGGGCGGGGGGATGATACCGTCACTCTTCAGGATCATCCTGCAGACAGACAGATGGGGGGGGGCGGTGGGGGAGGGGGATCAGCCAATCAGCTGCCAGCGTGAGAAACAGGATGTGATGAAGAGTGTGAGGAAGACTCACTTCAGAGCCTCTGGCCGCTTCTTCCCTTTCCCGCCTTTGGCATCGATGATGGCACTTTCTATGTCGGCCTGAATCAGATTTGCCTGTCGGTACAGAAACTCGTTTTATTTACGTGTTTAACAGATAAAAGATGTGAAAATATAAATTTGGTTTCATTGATCTGATCAGAAAACAGGTTTCTGTGTAAAAACCTCTGGTGGAGTCCCGCAGGGTTCCGAACTTGGTCCTCTACAGTTTACATTACATCTGTTTTCAGGGTTTTTATTGGTCAGGATCTTCTGGCCAATCAGAGGCGGCCTACCTTGATGTTGTCACACTGGAACAGGTGCAGGTCCGGTTTGTTCTGACCCGACTCTTTACACACCAGAGCCAAGATGGAGTCGTAGCTGCATGCGTTCATCACGGCCTGGCAGTGCTGGATCGACCCGACGGGGAAGTTCTCCAGCTCATTCTGAGGAGACACGGGTCGGGAGGTCAGAGGTCAGAAGTCACATGAGCCTTTAAAGCCTCGCAGCCAGTTCCACAAAACACCTTCAAGTTTTCCTTCAAATAAATCTGAATCACAAAAATCTCTCAAGTCTTCTCCTTCAGGTTCCTTTAAGAACTCACTTCGGTATTTAAGATTTTCTTAAGTTATCAACAACTTCAATCAGTCTCCACAATATTTGCGAGAGCATAAAATTTTGCAAAAAGTCTTGCAATTTTTTCCACAAAAAACATTGTGAACAGAAACTCTGAAGGAAGTACGACATCATAAAGTCGCCCTTTCAAAATAAAACTGATTTTATTCCCAAAATAAGTGTTCATTTACAACCATGAATGCTCCGCCCCCTCTCCTCTCACCAGCAAAACAAACTGCTGCTAGCTAACAACAGTAAATGACGGGGTTAGTGGGAAATGTGGTCTCATTGTGTGTAGCTGTCAATCAAACTTCCCAGTTGCGTCTCACCTTGGTCTCCTGGTCGATGAGGCTCACCGTCTTCTCCTCCACCTGCAGCAGCATCTCCTGCGTCCACACCTTCCCTTTGGCATCCAGGAGGCGGAGCCGGCGGATTCCGTCGTCCACGGTAACCATCCCGTCTTTACGGTCCAACAAGAATGTCGTCAGGTGCTGAAAGGAAACACGGATAACACACGTTAGAGTCCAACACGGCTATCACACGTTAGAGTCCAACACGGCTATCACACGTTAGAGTCCAACACGGCTAACACACGTTAGAGTCCAACACGGCTATCACATGTTAGAGTCCAACACGGCTAACACACGTTAGAGTCCAACACGGCTAACACACGTTAGAGTCCAACACGGCTATCACATGTTAGAGTCCAACACGGCTAACACACGTTAGAGTCCAACACGGCTATCACACGTGACATCTCTCACCTCCACATGGTACTGCGACGTGTCCGTCAGACTGTTGATGCTCGTCTTCGTGACGTGTTTTCTTTGTTCTGATAAAAGAAGAAAAGATTTTACATTTTCACTTTAATTGCAGCTGAAGTGTCAAAATACTTTTTGTTCGTGCAGAGAGGAAAGATTTTCAAAATAAAATGTTATAGTTTGGCTTTAAACCTTTCAAATAAAAGAAGCAGCAGAAACACTTCAAACACACTAAAACATTTTTGACCATTATGGCTGAAACGGGTGCAAATATCTTCAAATTCTCTTTTGCTTTAAAATTTTTGGTATTAAAATTCTGAATTTTCTATTTATTTAAGAAAAACCTTTTACAAATAAATTCAAATGTAAAAAACAACTAAATATTAATTTAAAGACATATAAATGTCTTTAAATTCATGTGATTGAGTCAGTTTCAGTTACATAAGCAGGTCAAACATTCAAGAAAAGAGTTTTTTAACAACAGGGCTCTTATTTTGGTAAATCTGGACAGTTTTAGTTCTAATAAAATTTTAATTTACACGTTAAACATTTCGAAAGTTTGAATGATTGATTACTTTATATGGATCAATGAAGTTTCACAAAAAACTGTGTAAAAATGTAACATCTAAAATAAGACCCTGTGTTTAAATACATCAGTAACACACACACACACACACACACACACACA
>NW_027210843.1:467500-487500 GCF_029030835.1 Brachyistius frenatus | reverse complement strand
ACACACACACACACTAATATACACAACTACACACACACACACTAATATACACAACTACACACACACACACTAATATACACAACTACACACACACACACACACTAATATACACAACTACACACACACACACACACACTAATATACACAACTACACACACACTACATACACAACTACACACACACACACTACACAACACACACACACACTAATATACACAACTACACACACACACACACTAATATACACAACTACACACACACACACTAATATACACAACTACACACACACACTAATATACACAACTACACACACACACACTAATATACACAACTACACACACACACACTAATATACACAACTACACACACACTAATATACACAACTACACACACACACACTAATATACACAACTACACACACACACACTAATATACACAACTACACACACACACACTAATATACACAACTACACACACACACACTAATATACACAACTACACACACACACGGTTGTCCTGCAGCTTCTTCAGTGAAACGTTCTTTGAAGCGTTTCTCGTCTTCAGACCGTCGTCGGTCTAAATCTTCTCATCGAGTCTATTTTTATTTCAGATCTTCTTCCTGCTGCAGCTTCAAGTCACATTTTACCAATAAAGTTTATTTAAACACAGAATAAAGTTTTTCAAACAACAACAGAAAACTTCAACATTAATAAGACTTTATTTCCTCTAATGTTAAATAATTAAAAGCAGGATTAAGATGAATAATCTTCACACACTGGCAGTAAGTGACATCAGAACATTTCTCATGTTTACACAATGTCGGCCATCTTTGTTTACTGTCTGTGGTTCTGAAAGGAGGCGAGTGTCCGTCCGGATCTAGAGGTCAGAGGTCAGAGGTCAGAGGTCTCGGTCTGAAGAGACGCAGGGTGTTCATCTAACTGTTTTCTGGCTCCATCATGTTCAAGTCTGCTGCACCAGAAAAGAAGAATCACCAAAACCAGCTGATTTCAGAGACGAGGACGTTCAGGTGTTGAAACGAAGCGACAGACACGTTGAAGGAGGAAAGAGGAAGTGGTTCTTTTATTGTGAAGAGGAAGTGGTTCTTTTATTGTGAAGAGGAAGTGGTTCTTTTATTGTTATTGAACTTCCTCCTCTGACTCATTAACTGTTTGTTCTGTTTGACTGAATGAGACTCTGAACTGTTAAATATTAAAATATTAAAGTCCTAAAAACTTAGAAGAAAAAAGGGAAAAGGAGCAAATCTCATGATAATAATATGATATTATTTTAATGTATTGATCCGATCAGGTTCTGATCAGCTAATAAACGGAGGAAACGCCCCGATTGCTGCATTTCCCCCGTTGCTATGGAAACACCACGCCCCAACAGGTCGGTCTGTCCGGACGTCCTGCTGAGTGTTTTCATTGAAATCACATTAAAGTCAGAATTAAGATTTTAAAACTTGACCTCCCTGAATTATCTTTTATTTTCAACAACGACCTTAAACTTAAACTTAAACTTAAACTTAAACGTGATTCTTTGATCTGATCCTGTTTCCTGACTTTAAACCAGAAAGAGAGTTTCATGTTTTCATGTTTAATCTTTTCATGTTTTAATTATTGGCACTAATCGTCCTCCGTACGTTCGTCACCATCGACTCGATTGTTTTTTTCCATTTTACCTCAAACAGTTTAAAAGTCTGTGAAGTTGTAAACCCTGCAGCCAGCGTCGCCGTGGAAACGTTTGGTTTAACAGTCGTATCGATCATGTGATCGGTGTGATTGATTAACTGTCGTCTGCTTCTCTGACAGCATCAAGGCCGCCGCTCAGCAGGGAGCCGCTTCGTTCATCTGTAACCTACATACGGAGCTACGCTACGCTAGCAGCGTCTACATGCTAGTAGTCTCTCTGCTACGCTACGCTAGCCCCTGGTTCTACTCTTTGTGCTAAGCTAAGCTAGCAGTTTCCCCCTGGTTCTACTCTTTGTGCTAAGCTAAGCTAGCAGTTTCCCTGCAGGCTGATGGTCGATGTCAGTGTGATTAATTGAGATGCAGCTTAGTTCTCCGTCCGACCTGCTTTCAGTCTGTTCAACCAACGGCAGCGTTTCACCTGCAGCACCAAGGAGAGGAGGAGGAGGAGGAGGAGGAGGAGGAGGAGGAGGCTAAAAATAATCCACAATAATCCTGAAAGTGCTGAAGTCTTCATTCCTGCTCAGAGGGTCACCGTGGCAACTAAAGAGACGGCCTCATTACTGTAGTGTGGCGTCCTGTTCACACTGTGGGAGGGTGGACAGGTACAACAGAGTACTACAGGGTACTACAGGGTACTACAGGGTACTACAGAGTACTACAGGGTACTACAGGGTACAACAGAGTACTACAGGGTACTACAGGGTCCAACAGAGTACTACGGGTTATAACAGGGTACAACAGAGTACTACAGGGTACAACAGGGTACTACAGGGTACAACAGAGTACTACAGGGTACTACAGGGTCCAACAGAGTACTACGGGTTATAACAGGGTACAACAGAGTACTACAGGGTACAACAGGGTACTACAGAGTACTACATGGTACAACAGGGTACTACAGAGTACTACATGGTATAACAGGGTACTACAGGGTACCACCTGTATTTATCCTCATTTAGACCAACTGTCCCTTTAACAGCAGCAGAACTGAGTGTGAGCAGCTCCTGCTTGCAGAGCATCATGGGTAATCAGACAAACATCATTAGGTCACTATGATGCTCAAGGAAACTTAAAATCGGACAGATTCTCAGGCAGCTTCTGAACTGTCCGTCTCCAGTTTATTCCTGTTTATTTGTTTCCTGCTGAAGTACTCCGACTAACCGGAACATTTGAATGCATCACCTGAAGCTTTGTTTGGTTCGTTGGTGTTCTTCAGACAGATTGAACAGAAAAGTTAAAAGTTATAGAGCTATTAAATTCCTGAAATTAATTATACAAAATGCTGCAGAACTCCATGTTATTTTCTGCTGTTTTTTATACATAAATTAGACATTAAAATGCTTCTTTGTTACATTTTGCTGAACTTCTACTTGCAGTTGAACATGTTTTGATTACGTTATCAACCCCCCGATCGATCCTCCTCCTTCCTCTGATGAGCTGAAAGCGAGCCGACGGTTTCATGACGGTGCTCATCGAGCGACACAGATCCAGTTCAGATGCAGTCGCGGCCGGAACGAGGCCAAACAGCCGTTTACAGACTTCACACCAGAAATAACTCAGCGAGGTCACAGAGGAGGACGAGCGCTTCTCTGGGAAACCTGCTCAACGTCCAGATAAGAACCTCCTGAAAATGAACACGGTCCAATTAAAAGAGGAACTTTTATCAAACGGAGGAATTTAGCTTCTCAGATTTGATGATTTTCTCGTCACAGTTTGGTTTTTGAACATGAATCAACAGCTGTTTTTATCGTTAAACATTTACGTTGTGAAAAACACGCGATGGGGTCTGCGTCTACAAGAATGGGACGTACAAGTCTTTAGCCACTCCCGGAACCAGGCCAGAACCAGTCTAATAACAGTCCCAAACCAAGCCTGAAACCGGGGCCTAGCCTCTGACCTCTGACATCTCTCAACAACGAGTTTGAATCTCGGACATCAACGTTTGAAGCTCGACCTGCGTCCGCTCTGCTGTCGCCTGATTCGCCGATCGGATGATCAAACGAAGACGCAGGTGTTCCTAATGAAGTCCAGCCGAGTGTTTTAACACGACTCGTCCGGGTGAACACGGTGAGCGTCGATACAAAGGCGAACGAACTCACCTGTCCGTCGTCCAGGTGAGTCGGTCAGAACCAACGCGTCTACGTCTGAACAGAAGAACATGTGTGGCGGATTAACGAGGATCTCTGCAGGACCTCGACGTCGTCCGGGATTGACGGTCTAAGCCTCTAATTAGTGACGGACAGGTGGGGGGAGGGGCAGGGGCAGGGCTTGAGGAAACCCTGACCTGACTGAGATCTGCTCAACACGTCAGAACGACCTGATTATAGTTCAACCGTCCGGTGATCAATATTATTATTATTATTATTATTATTATTAATACTTTTATTTTGTATTATTATTTGTCACATTTAACTTTTCATCGATATTGTTCCTTTTATTTTTATATATTATTGTAATCAATTAAATCCTCTGCTGGTTTTATTATTGATTAACTAACTGATCAGGAAAACTTATATTTTCAATATTTTACACCGACGATAATTTCTAAGATTTCTGGTCAAACTTTACATTTTTATTGTCTAAATTTATCCCAATATTATAGCTATATATATATATATATATATGACCCGTCAAAATAAAAGCCTTTAATGATCCAGATTTGAAGTTCTGATCCTTGTTGATCCAGACTTTGAAAGCCAGATTGATTAAAAGTGATTGAACACCATCTGGTTCCCCCAGATGTTATGAATAAATTTCAGAATAAAAGCCGTTTCCTTTAAACTCTTCTTCACTTTCGACTGACAGTTGATCATCTGCAATCAATCAAAATCAATCAAAGCTGAAGTCTAACAGCTCACGTTTCAACAGGAAGTCGTCAGCGAGCAGTGACGCAGACAGGAAGTTATAATGACAACAGGAAGTTAAACTGACAACAGGAAGTTCACACAACATCTGAGCTGCCGAATGAAACATCTTCTGTTGGAGGATTAACAGTCCGTCTGCTCCGCGCTTAAAAAAAACAGTCATGTGACCAGGATCTCTCTCGCACACACACACACACACACACACACACACACACACACACACACACACACACACACACACACACACACACACACGCTTCATCCTGTTGTCTTGTTTTAATACAAACTCAATGATCTGATTTGATCTTCTCATATAAATGTTAAAATGTGCGTGAAAATAATCCCCAAAAAATTTGCGCAGCAGTTGTTAATAACATGATGTCAACAAACTGTTTTTCTTTTCTGTCATTAAAAACTGAAAACAGCAACTTTTCCCATCTGACATTTAATTTTTGGCATTTTTGATTTCAAAAATGTATTTCTGATTAAACGGATTTCTTCATTGAGTTTCTGGTGAAAACAGATCGAGCATGTTTCTGATATTTATGATGAATA
Organism: Brachyistius frenatus; assembly: GCF_029030835.1. Taxonomy (NCBI): domain Eukaryota; kingdom Metazoa; phylum Chordata; class Actinopteri; family Embiotocidae; genus Brachyistius; species Brachyistius frenatus. The sequence goes on along the minus strand of NW_027210843.1, from coordinate 482,390 downwards.
ACGCCCGTTTCTGTTCAGGTCTGAGGTAGAACAGGTGCGTTGACGAAGCTCCGCCTCCTCATTAACCTAAAAAATCAAACTGCAGCGGACAGCGTGAGAAACTCGACTCCTGATCGGCCCCAGTTTCTCCTTTCAATCCCATAATCCTACATGGGATCCTCCGGCAGATCACGGCAACACCTGGCAGGTACGGTTACATCACACCGTTGTCACGGCAACCACACACACACACACACACACACACACACACAAACAAACAAACAGGGCGGATGACCGGGAGACACCTGATAACAGCAACATCATCTTTCCCTCCGATTTCACATTTCATAAAACACCTGATGAAATAATCAATAATATGAAGCTTTGTGATTAAAACCAGATTTAATTGATTTATTTCTTCTAATATGACGTCAGACCAGACGTTCAAACAAACAACCACCAGGGGATCGAACCGTTTTCCCTCCAGATATCTCGGCTCCGTTTAAAAAGCATGTGAAACTAAAAGGCAGCGAGTCGCAGGGCTGGAAACATCCAGAAATAGTCGTTGGGCTGTCATGAGGTCGACAGCTGGAGGAACGTTTCCCACGGAGACCAACGGAGAACAGATCCAGGACTCTAATCCTCCGCTATCAGTCGGCAAACTGAACACGGCTCCGATTACACAACCGCTCAGATCAAAGGTCCGTCGAGCGCTCGGCCGCACAGCATGTCGTTTTCTAAGAGCCGCCGACCTTTGACCTGCAGCAAACACCCTGCAGAAAAAAAAACACCTGACAGGTACAACAAGAGGATCAGTCATCTGTAGCCGAGCACGCCGAACAGTCGGACATCGGCCAACAGTCGGACGTCACGGCCAACAGTCGGACGTCACAGCCAACAGTCGGGCGTCACTGCCAACAGTCGGACGTCACGGCCAACAGTCGGGCGTCACTGCCAACAGTCGGACGTCACGGCCAACAGTCGGACGTCACAGCCAACAGTCGGACATCACAACCAACAGTCGGGCGTCACTGCCAACAGTCGGACGTCACGGCCAACAGTCGGACGTCACGGCCAACCGTCGGACATCACAACCAACAGTCGGACGTCACGGCCAACAGTCGGACATCGGCCAACAGTCGGACATCGGCCAACAGTCGGACGTCACGGCCAACAGTCGGACATCGGCCAACAGTCGGACGTCACGGCCAACAGTCGGACGTCACGGCCAACAGTCGGGCGTCACTGCCAACAGTCGGACGTCACTGCCAACAGTCGGACGTCACAGCCAACAGTCGGACATCACAACCAACAGTCGGGCGTCACTGCCAACAGTCGGACGTCACGGCCAACAGTCGGACGTCACGGCCAACCGTCGGACATCACAACCAACAGTCGGACGTCACGGCCAACAGTCGGACATCGGCCAACAGTCGGACGTCACGGTCGGACGTCACGGCCAACAGTCGGACGTCGTCCCATGGTCGGACGTCACGGCCAACAGTCGGACGTCGTCCCATGGTCGGACGTCACGGCCAACAGTCGGACGTCGGCCAACGGTTGGACATCGTCCAACAGTCGGGCATCACAGCCAACAGTCGGACATCGGCCAACAATCGGACATCACAGCCAACAGTCGGGCATCGGCCAACAGTTGGACGTCACAACCAACAGTCGGACGTCACAGCCAACAGTCGGACATCGTCCAACAGTCGGGCATCACAGCCAACAGTCGGACATCACAGCCAACAGTCGGACATCGTCCAACAGTCGGGCATCACAGCCAACAGTCGGACATCACAGCCAACAGTCGGACATCGGCCAACAGAGTCAACGACTTCTGTCTGAAACATCAACAAACTGACTGTAGCTCAAAGACACTACAGTAGAAACACTTGTCAGAGTGAAAAACAAAGAAACATTAACATAAACTGTCACTAAACATCAGCCAATCAAAACACAGACATGACCGTCCAATCAGCTACAGACAGAAACACAAAGAGTTTCACAATTACAATGCAAACAAAACAAAAAATGCGCAAATAAACTTGGAAGAGACCAAAATAAACTTGGAAGAGACATGGAGCAACGGCAAAGATACGAGGGAGACTTCAAAGAGACAAAAATGAAGAGTTTAAAAATTAGAGACATAACGAAAGGCACATAAAGATGACGACAAAAAGACGCAGGTGACTTCCAAAAGATGCAAAATGACTTCTCAGCTACGCAGGTGAACCGTCTAACAATCATACATGACACATGGACCTCATCACAGACCACATCCGGTTCCACAGGTAAACCAGGAAACACCTTCACGTGACCGGTCGGCTGTTCTGATACTTTGATCAGCTGACTGACCAGGTGAACTAACCTGAGACCGACTCTGCTCTCAGCGCCAGTTACTGGCCGGGGTCACCGGAGCAGAGCCGACGAGCTGCTGCCGTTAACCGTTTACCTGCCCGCACTGCATCTGCAGCAAACAGCACGAGGCTCCGCGTGACCCATTAACCCAGGTGTGTTATCTCCCACCAAACAGAGCAGAAACCGGCTGCGGTAGAACAATACCGGGAGACCTTCCGGTAACCCCGGCTGGAACAATACGGATGCGTGCTATCTGTGTCAGCCTGACAACCGGCAGCATTCAGGCCAAGACAAACAAAAGGGGCTCCGCGGCACCGGGAGCCGCGGACACACGACCGGGTACCGACGCCTTGACGGGCTGCTGCTCACCGGCCGCCGCTGGGCTCCGGTCTGCCGGTCACTCACAATCATTCCGTTTTTTTCATATTATTTCATATAGAAACCGAGAGTCACAAAACGACGCGTGGAGCTGCACTTCACTTTCCTTAAGGCACATCCCACACAGTACCAAACTCCATTAAATATTCCTATGATTTAAGGGGAACTTGGATCTCAGACCGGATAAAGGCGGGATTCGATCGTAAACGTGTTGTTAAACTGTTGTTAAGGTGTTTGTCATTTCGGTGTAAATAAAAATCCACCACGAGGAGCTGAACGCTAAATAAAAGGATCGGTAAAACTTGTTTTTGGTTCAGACTGCTTGCTCGTTCATTTCTTCGAGAAGGCACTCTGTACAGGGGGAGAGGTGATCAAAGTTTAATCTCAATGATCACAACACGTTTCTGTGTTGTGGGTTCACGCCGGATCGATGACGTCATATCGGCGCTTCAATTAATCCGTGAACTTTGTGTGTGTTTGTCTGTAAAAAAGTTCGTTTAATTTTATGTCATTTTTCCTATGGAGTCTGGTGTAACGGTGCTCTGACCGCAGAGCAGGAGGGCAGATCAAGTTGCCTTCGGTTTGAATTTACATTTTCTGCTTTGGACCGAATCTGCTGATCAGATCCGGATCGGTTCGTTCTTCCCTGACGAGTCCCTCCGGTTCCGGTGTGTTTGTCCCCGGGTGGAATTGAAGCGGGAATGATAACGATTAAAACGGATTTACCTGCAGGTGTGGCTTCATTTAATAATCCGATTCTCGTTAGAAAAACATGGCACAAAACCGCGCGTGCAGCTCCGGTCCAGTCCGGGCGGGTTTCACCGACTCCTCCCGGTGCTGTGGATCCGGCAGACTGACCTCCTGTTCGGCTGCAGGAGCTCCTCGCGGCTCGTTTCCAACTACACACTTTGGATGGTGTTTAAAAGCAGCAGCAGCAGCCTGCTTAGAGGGAGAAGTGAAGCCCGAGCACCGACTGGCAGGCAGGCCGGGTCTGCAGTGACCACGCCCCCTTCAGTATCCAAGGAAAGCTGCAACAAGTGACGTTTTCTGAAGGTTCATAACCTTAATAATAATAATAAACACAATAAATGAAAATAATAATGATGATGATAGAAAAAGTGATAATAACAAAAGAAATAATAATGGCAAGCAATAATGATAATAAATATAACAATAAAAATAATAAAGAATAAATTAAATAAGGAGTAATAATAATAACAATTATACATATATTTAAGAAAAAGTAACAAAATAAAAATTAAGAATCAACAATTGATTTTTGTTCAGTTGAATTTCCTGTTAAAGAGCAATGTCACAATTCTATACTTATATAATGTTTGTATTTATACAATTGATTCTTTTTAAGTTCAGAAGCTGCCTGAGAATCTGTCTGATTTTAAGTTTCCTTCAGTGTCAGTGATCCAGTGATGTTTGTCTGATTACCCATGATGCACTGCAGACAGGGGGCGCTGTGCACTCTTCAAACACCTGCTTCTACCTGAAACTCCCCTGAAGATCGTTCAGGTCCGTCATGTTTTGTGCAGTTTAGCCCCGCCCACTGATATGAACGGGCTGGACAGAATAAAATTTTAATGAAGAAAGTTTCACTGAAGCTGCTGACTCGCTGGAAACTTCCTGTTGACCTGAGGTCAACAGGAAGTTACTGATCAACCTGGCGACAGGTGAATTCGTACCTGCAGAGGAAGAGAAACGTCTCCAACAAACACACCGCCAAAATAAAACTCAAAACTCTTTTATTTCTGTTTTACAGACAATCAACTGATCCGACCTCCAGCAGTCAGATCACCCGTCAGTCCGTCAGTCTCTGTCCGTCCACCTCGGACAGGTGAGGTCACGCTCTCCTCTGATTGGCCGCTGCAGCTCAGAGAGGAGAGGGAGGGGCCACCGAGACGATCGATCGGCAGCTTCCGTTATTCGATCGGATGGTTTGAGTCCAAACGTTCGCTGCAAAACTTCAGTTTCCTCATCAATCAGTTCGTTATTTCATCTCTAAAACATCTTCTCGTGATCTTTAGCTTTATTGTGATATATTCTGAGGAGAGCGGCGCCCTCTGGTGGTCGTATGTTGAACTACTGCTCCAATCAGGGAACAGAAATAAACCTCTATTATTTGAACCGTTTGATTTATTGATTGTTGAGTTTAATTTGTTTTCTACTTTCAGTTTCCTGATTTTATTTCATTTATTCTGCTGATTTTGATCTGAATCTGAAGTTCTGTAACTGAGTTGGATCAGAACTCGACCGTTGTTTTTTTTGGATCAGTTCCAGGTGGTTCATGTGTTGCGTTTCCTCGACCACCTGTGAGGCAGCCGGAAGTGTTTCTGTTCTGGTGTCGGTGCAGCTGCGGTCCGACTGTTGTCCCGGTCCGGTCCGTTCCGGCTGGCCTCAGGACACCTGGATGACCTCCATGCTGCCGGAGAAGCTGGACTGGCTGCCCACCTTCCCCATCTCCTCCCGGCCGTCCGTCATCTCGTCTCCGAACTCCATCTGGCAGCTGCGGCGCTTCAGCTGCTTCTCGAAGCTGCTCTCTTCGTGCCAGCTCCGCCGGGAGTCGCCGCGGTCGCCGGTTCGCTGCCGGCTGCGGCGCCGCACCGCCTCCAGGCCGTGGCAGCCGAACGCCGCGAAGCCGCCGCCGCTGAGGATGGCCGAGGTGGAGTAGAAGCGCGTGGACTCGGAGGAGAGGTACCAGCCGCCGGCCAGAGAGGAGGTGGAGACGGTGACGGGACCCAGCAGGATGTCGGAGTGCCAGCCCTTCAAGGCTCCGCCCTTCAAGGCTCCGCCCCCCGGTCGGGCCAGCTGCTGCTGGCTGCGGGAGAGCCCGAACAGGAAGCTGGTGGCGCTGTCCTCCATGCTGCCGCTGCGGTGCAGCTGGTGGGAGCAGGTGGGGGCGGCGGAGGGAGGTTTGGTGAAGGCGGCGGGGGCCGGCGGCGGCCCTCGCTGCGGGGGCGGGGCCTCGGCCTCCTCCTTGTCGGGACTCTGCTCCGGGGTGGACTGCTCCGACACCTCCTCCACCGGAGAGAACTGACACGGTTTACTGGTCGTCTCCTTGAAGGACGACGTTTTGTAGAAGTCGGCGGCGTCCGAGCCGGCGTGAGGGGCGAACACTCGGTGGGCGGAGCTACCGCCCGGCTCGCCGTACGACTTGATGTCCAATGAGAAGGAGCGCTTCAGCCGGGCGCTGTCCTCCGGCCCGTCGGCCAGCTGCAGGCCGCTCAGCGCCAGCAGACGCTCCTCGGGGGCGTCGGCTAAGAGGCAGGGCAGCTTGAGGGGCTCCGGCAGGGCGGGGTCACCGGGGGCCTCCAGGCGGACCGCGGCCTCCGGGTCCTCCAGACCCACCGGGTCAGCGCCGGGCTCCGGGTGGGGGAGGAGCTTCAGTTTGGTCTCCGGACTCTTGATCTTCTTCTCAAAGTCCAGCAGCTGACCGAGGAAGTTGAAGTTGGGAGAGATGGTCGGACGCTTCTCCTTCACGAACCTGGAGATGACAAAAAGGGGGCGGGGTCAGTAGGGGTGGACTCAGTTGAGGGCGGGGTCAGCAGAGGGTGGAGTCAGTAGCGGGTGGAGTACCTGTAGGCCTCGTCCAAAGACATGTCCATCCTCTTCATGATGTAGGCGATGGCGATGGTGGCGGAGCGGGAGATTCCTGCCAGGCAGTGGACCAGAACCCGGCTGTTGGTCGCTTTGGCCTTCTCTGAAACAGAAATGCAGAGTTCAGACGGCGCCGAGCTGCTTTTTAAAAGCTGACCTTAGCGCGAGGGGGCGGAGTCAGCGCTGACCTATGAACTCCACCGAGCGGTCCAGCCAGGGCAGGATCTTCTCGCAGAACGAGTCGTTGACGGGAACGCGGAGGAAGTGCGAGTCGTGGATGAAGTCCGGTTTGGGGCAGGTGTTGCTGGCGTTCAGGACGTAGACGATGTCGTTCTGCTGCATCAGATCCTGCAGCGTCCAATCAGGGAGGAGATGGGGATCAGGTGACAGGAGGTGAGAATAAACATAAACTGAAGGGTCTACAGGTGTTTTCTGATCATTAATCAGGTTGAGTGTTAAACTAGAACAGAAGAGGTTCTGTTGGGTCACCTTGTTGAGGACGTCCCGCTGGCAGCCCAGGTACAGGTGAGGCAGGATGCGAGTCGGCCCGACGGCGGTGACGGGCAGACAGGGCTGAGAGATGCAGGAGGGAACCAGGAGGGACTTCCCCTCACACAGACCGGGGAACAGGTGGGAGAACCCGCAGAACCCACCTGGACCACAGGAAGTGGAGCGCTTTATTCATTTATTCATTTGGAAAACATCATCAAAAATGAGAACAGGACGAGGTTCTGACAGGACGTGATAATCTCAGATTAACAGTTCAGATTAACACCACTTTAAATAACTGCAGCAGTTAAATCCAACTTTTTTAATGCTTTCATAAATATTTTCAGATAAAACTTTTCCTTCAGTATATTTTTGTGGAGTTTGTTTGTGTTTCTGATGTTTTAAAAAGACTGAACTGATGAAGCAGAACTTCCCTTTAAAGTTTGGGAGCCACTGTGTAAACCTTTTTTTTACAATGAAGGCGGAGCTTCAGAGCAGCATTACATCATCATGATTACATAAAGTGAGCCTCAGAGGGAGGAAGGACTCATGTTATAATATCTCATTTAAACTGATCAACAATATGATCAGTTGTTGATCTGTAACAAGATATACAACCCTTTTATTTTGAAAAGCAGCAGCTGGATCCTGTCTGACGATATTAAGATTCAGCAGGTTGTTTTATTTCAGGACCTGAACAACTTCCTGTTTCATTGTTTAAACTCCGCCCACTTCATGATTGATAAAGTGCTGCTGTCACTCATGAAAAAAAATAATTCAGTTTTAAACTCCTTTAATTTAAATCTCTGACAGTTTATTGATTATCAGAAATAGTTTGACTCCAGATTAGTGGAGGTGGGCGGGACTAACCTGAGAGCAGGTGAACGGAGGGGAAGCTCTTCTCCAGTTTGAGCAGCAGGACGCTGAGGAAGGAGTCCGAGCTCAGAGCGGTCGGTTCTGAAGAGTTCTGGTCGTAGACGACCACTTCCTGATCTCCCTGCAGCTCCAACTAAAACACACAATGATCAACGTCTATTAAAGTGCCCCCCCCCCCCCCCGCCACCCCCTTTACCTTCTTCTTGGCCGAGTGCTGCAGCAGCTCTGTGATCTGGACCTTGTCCTGCTGCAGCCTCCTCTTCATGAGTTTGGAGCAGTTGACGTTGACGGCCTCCAGGATGTGGGAGGAGTTAAAGTCCACGAAGGGCCGGCTGTCGATGAGGACCACCCGGTCCAGCCCGCCCTCCAGCAGGACCACCAGCGCCTCGGGTCCGATGGACTGCACCGCGCCGGGCCTCGGCACCCCGGGTCCGGACCGGGACCCCGAACGCACGGACATGTCTCACCTCCCCCCCCCACCCCCCACCCCCCCACCCCACCCCCTCCCTCCCTGATCGTAGTCCTCGCCCCCCTCGTCCCGTCCAGACGTCCAGACGTCCCGGCCGGTGGTCCGGCTCAGCCTGACGAAGACCTCAGACGACGAAGAGCTGCATGTTGTCGGCCGGGTGTGATGTCATCCTGATGGAGCTTAGCAACGAGATGGGGGGGCTAACCCCCACTAACTATCTGTGTGTGTGTTCAGTCTTAAGTGTGTTTGTGTGAGGGGGCGGGGCTTATTCACTCCACAGCAGGCGTCCTTCCTCCTGATGACATCACTGCACCTTCATCCTCGTCTTCATGATGAACTTTGAACTCTGAAACACAAACAGAAAAAAACATCAGATTCGGTTCAAACTTCAAACTTCAGCTGATTCACGACGTGAAGTCGGCTTCAGGTTCAGCAGCTAAAGGGGAACGTGGAGGGGAACGTTAAGGGGAACGTGGAGGGGAACGCGGAGGGGAACGAGGAGGGGAACGTTAAGGGGAACGTGGAGGGGAACGCGGAGGGGAACGCGGAGGGGAACGTTAAGGGGAACGTGGAGGGGAACGTTAAGGGGAACGTGGAGGGGAACGTGGAGGGGAACGTTAAGGGGAACGTGGAGGGGAACGCGGAGGGGAACGCGGAGGGGAACGTTAGGGGAACGGTAAGGGGAACGTGGAGGGGAACGCGGAGGGGAACGCTAAGGGGAACGCGAAGGGGAACGTTGAGGGGAACGCAGAGGGGAACGCGAAGGGGAACGCTAAGGGGAACGTGGAGGGGAACGTGGAGGGAACGCGGAGGGGAACGTTAAGGGGAACGTGGAGGGAACGCGGAGGGGAACGTTGAGGGGAACGCAGAGGGGAACGCGAAGGGGAACGCTAAGGGGAACGTTGAGGGGAACGCGAAGGGGAACGCTAAGGGGAACGTTGAGGGGAACGCGAAGGGGAACGTTGAGGGGAACGTTGAGGGGAACGCAGAGGGGAACGCGAAGGGGAACGCTAAGGGGAACGCTAAGGGGAACGCGAAGGGGAACGCGAAGGGGAACGTTGAGGGGAACGTTAAGGGGAACGCGGAGGGGAACGCGGAGGGGAACGCGGAGGGGAACGCGGAGGGGAACGTTGAGGGGAACGCGGAGGGGAACGTGGAGGGGAACGCGGAGGGGAACGTTAAGGGGAACGTGGAGGGGAACGTGGAGGGAACGCGGAGGGGAACGTTAAGGGGAACGCGGAGGGGAACGTTAAGGGGAACGTTAAGGGGAACGCGGAGGGGAACGTTGAGGGGAACGTTAAGGGGAACGCGGAGGGGGGAACGCGGGGAACGTTAAGGGGAACGCGGAGGGGAACGCTGGAACGCGGAGGGGAACGCGGAGGGGAACGCGGAGGGGAACGCGGAGGGGAACGTTAAGGGGAACGTGGAGGGGAACGTGGAGGGGAACGTTAAGAGGGGAGGGGACGTTAAGGGGAACGTTAAGGGGAACGTTAAGGGGAACGTTGAGGGGAACGTGAAGGGGAACGCGGAGGGGAACATTGAGGGGAACGCGGAGGGGAACGCGGAGGGGAACGCGAAGGGGAACGCGGAGGGGAACGTTAAGGGGAACGCGGAGGGGAACGTTAAGGGGAACGCGGAGGGGAACGCGAAGGGGAACGCGGAGGGCAACGTTAAGGGGAACGTGGAGGGGAACGTGGAGGGAACGCGGAGGGGAACGTTAAGGGGAACGTGGAGGGAACGCGGAGGGGAACGTTAGGGGGAACGTTAAGGGGAACGCGGAGGGGAACATTGAGGGGAACGCGGAGGGGAACGTTGAGGGGAACGCGAAGGGGAACGCGGAGGGGAACGCTGAGGGGAACGTTGAGGGGAACGCGAAGGGGAACGCGGAGGGGGATGTTGAGGGGAACGCGGAGGGGAACATTGAGGGGAACGCGGAGGGGAACGTTAAGGGGAACGTTGAGGGGAACGTGGAGGGGAACACGGAGGGGAACGTTGAGGGGAACGTGGAGGGGAACGCGGAGGGGAACATTGAGGGGAACGCGGAGGGGAACGCGGAGAGGAACGCGGAGGAGAACGTTAAGGGGAACGTTGAGGGGAACGTGGAGGGGAACGTTGAGGTGAACGCGGAGGGGAACGTTAAGGAGAACGTGGAGGGGAACGCGGAGGGGAACGTTGAGGGGAACGCGGAGGGGAACGTTAAGGGGAACGCGGAGGGGAACGCGAAGGGAAACGCGGAGGGGAAGGTTAAGGGGAACGCGGAGGGGACATTTTTTATAAAACTTTTCTGTTTATTTATTTAATATATTTTAAAATCTTTGAAACATTAAGTGTTTATTAAGGCCGATAATTGCAGTAAGAATCATGAAGTATAATCAATCGAACGTCTTTAAAAGTCAGAAAAGTAAGAAAAATATTCATCAATTTGTTTTGACAGTTTAAAAAATATCCAGTTTACTGACATTTAACATTTAACTGAGAAAAATAATACAAATATTTTTAAACTCCTGAAGAGAAGTTTGTCTTAAAAATTAAAGTAAATTTAATGTGAAACTTTGATGTCAGAAAATAGAAGATTGAATAAACGAACGGTTGTATAAACTGAGGAGTTTTTTAATGTTTAGTTAAAGTAACGTGAATTTTTAAAAACAGCTTTAACTTTAAGGATATTTTTTTTATATTGAAAGATGTTTGGTTTTATTTTAGGGAAGATTAATGGGAAAGAAAAACGATGTTAATGTGATGAAAAGGTGTGTCAACAGTATTTAATGTGTATTTCAATTTAAGAAGTTTCTTCTAACGTTTGTGTTATTAGTTATAGCTGCTGTTTTTTTTAAAGTCTAAATATTAATGTAATAGTCCAAAAAGTTTAAGGAAGTTTGTTGTTGTTTAGGAAGTGATTCATGTAAATGTCCTTTAAACTTTGTTTTTAAGGAAGTTCATTTATCTGAGGTGACAATTATGTAAATAAAAGTTATAACTGATCAGCTGATAAAAACGTGTGTCAACAATATTAACTGAGTATTTAACTATAAAATGAGTTATAATCAAGTTTTAGACATGTTCAGATGTTTATGTTTGAGTTTCTTTTGACATTCATGTTATTAGTTCAACTTTATAACTCGACTTGAAATTAAGGAGTTTGTTTAAGGTGTTTTCAAAAAATTGAAGAAATAATAATCCATTCAAAAGGTTTGAGGAAGCACTCACAGGGACATGAACATTTAATCTGTATTTCTGAGGAAGTCTGTCTTTATTTAAGGGGAAGTTAATGGAAGTGAAAGTTAAAACTTTGACGTCAGCACATAAAAAGTTTTCTGAACAGTTTTTATGGAGTATTTAAATGTAAATAATCCGTTTTAGACGTTTTCAAATGTAATAATAATAATAATTCACCCTTTAAAAGTTTAAGTCTTTATTTATGGGAAGAATAATGGAAGAATAAGAAATAACTTTACTGTCAGGTAATAAAAACGTGTGAACAGAATATAAAAAGTGTTTTAGAGTGAAACATGAGTTTAAATCACTTTGAGACGTTTTCAGTTTTAATAATAATCCGTGTTAAAGTTTTAGGAGGTTCAGTTTAATTTAAAGGAGATTAAAGTTAGAACTTTACTGTCAGGTAGTGAAGAACCGTGTGAACGGCGTCCACCGAGGGTTTAACGGTACCGGAGGACTTGGAGGAGCTCCGGGATGAATCCGGGCGACATTTTCAGAAGTTACGTAGCTGCTTTTTAACGTGAGCTCGCGCTCCTCTGACATTTTGTGTTTCGACCGACTGACCGACTCGTTTCAAACCCGACCGAAAGCTTCGTTTCCCGGCTCCGTTTGAAGCCTCCCTCTCGGTGTTTCCATCGGCCTCACCGGACCAAACTTTAACTTTAGGCCGCCGTTAACGGAACTTTACCCGCCGCCGCTTCAACCTCCAACGACAAATGTCGGTAAACTCACCGTGTGAAAACTCGACGTCAGAGTCCGGCCGGCGGCTCCACCGTCCCGGCGGCTTCCCCGGCGGCCTGTGGCGGGAAGAACCGGGAGGACGGCGGTACGGGAGAAGGCAGGAGCCGTGAAGTCGGAGCCGAAGGCAGCGGAGCGGGACTCGGTCGGTGAAGTCCTGCTGAAGTCCTGCTGAAGTCCTGCTGCTGCCATAAGAGATGAGGTCACCGCGATAAAAATACAAGCATGTCGTCATCGAAGCGCCAGTCAGATGACCTCAACGGCTTCTTAAAGGGGCAGGACGGCGCGAGGCGGCTGGGCCGACACTTAATACCACTGATCTACCGTGTACTATAACATACTGTAAATATATAAAGTACACACTTAATACCACTGATCTACCGTGTACTATAACATACTGTAAATATATAAAGTACACACTTAATACCACTGATCTACCGTGTACTATAACATACTGTACACATATATAATCTACCGTGTACTATAACATACTGTTAATACCACTGATCTACCGTGTACTATAACATACTGTAAATATATAAAGTACACACTTAATACCACTGATCTACTATAACATACTGTGTACACACTTATACCACTGATCTACCGTGTACTAATATATATATAAAGTACACACTTAATACCACTGATCTACCGTGTACTATAACATACTGTAAATATATAAAGTACACACTTAATACCACTGATCTACCGTGTACTATAACATACTGTAAATATATAAAGTACACACTTAATACCACTGATCTACCGTGTACTATAACATACTGTAAATATATAAAGTACACACTTAATACCACTGATCTACCGTGTACTATAACATACTGTAAATATATAAAGTACACACTTAATACCACTGATCTACCGTGTACTATAACATACTGTAAATATATAAAGTACACACTTAATACCACTGATCTACCGTGTACTATAACATACTGTAAATATATAAAGTACACACTTAATACCACTGATCTACCGTGTACTATAACATACTGTAAATATATAAAGTACACACTTAATACCACTGATCTACCGTGTACTATAACATACTGTAAATATATAAAGTACACACTTAATACCACTGATCTACCGTGTACTATAACATACTGTAAATATATAAAGTACACACTTAATACCACTGATCTACCGTGTACTATAACATACTGTAAATATATAAAGTACACACTTAATACCACTGATCTACCGTGTACTATAACATACTGTAAATATATAAAGTACACACTTAATACCACTGATCTACCGTGTACTATAACATACTGTAAATATATAAAGTACACACTTAATACCACTGATCTACCGTGTACTATAACATACTGTAAATATATAAAGTACACACTTAATACCACTGATCTACCGTGTACTATAACATACTGTAAATATATAAAGTACACACTTAATACCACTGATCTACCGTGTACTATAACATACTGTAAATATATAAAGTACACACTTAATACCACTGATCTACCGTGTACTATAACATACTGTAAATATATAAAGTACACACTTAATACCACTGATCTACCGTGTACTACAACATACTGTAAATATATAAAGTACACACTTAATACCACTGATCTACCGTGTACTATAACATACTGTAAATATATAAAGTACACACTTAATACCACTGATCTACCGTGTACTATAACATACTGTAAATATATAAAGTACACACTTAATACCACTGATCTACCGTGTACTATAACATACTGTAAATATATAAAGTACACACTTAGTACCACTGATCTACCGTGTACTACAACATACTGTAAATATATAAAGTACACACTTAATACCACTGATCTACCGTGTACTACAACATACTGTAAATATATAAAGTACACACTTAGTACCACTGATCTATCGTGTACTACAACATACTGTAAATATATAAAGTACACACTTAATACCACTGATCTACCGTGTACTATAACATACTGTAAATATATAAAGTACGCACTTAATATCACTGAATATATAAATATATAAAGTACGCACTTAATATCACTGATCTACCGTGTACTACAACATACTGTAAATATATAAAGTACGCACTTAATACCACTGATCTACCGTGTACTACAACATACTGTAAATATATAAAGTACGCACTTAATACCACTGATCTACCGTGTACTATAACATACTGTAAATATATAAAGTACACACTTAGTACCACTGATCTACCGTGTACTATAACATACTGTAAATATATAAAGTACACACTTAGTACCACTGATCTACCGTGTACTACAACATACTGTAAATATATAAAGTACACACTTAGTACCACTGATCTACCGTGTACTACAACATACTGTAAATATATAAAGTACACACTTAATACCACTGATCTACCGTGTACTATAACATACTGTAAATATATAAAGTACGCACTTAATATCACTGATCTACCGTGTACTACAACATACTGTAAATATATAAAGTACGCACTTAATACCACTGATCTACCGTGTACTACAACATACTGTAAATATATAAAGTACACACTTAGTACCACTGATCTACCGTGTACTACAACATACTGTAAATATATAAAGTACACACTTAATACCACTGATCTACCGTGTACTACAACATACTGTAAATATATAAAGTACACACTTAATACCACTGATCTACCGTGTACTATAACATACTGTAAATATATAAAGTACTTATATATAATTAGCAGTAATGTGCTTCCACACATTCAGGGTTTATTCCAGATTG